>NC_134826.1:149971265-150271265 GCF_004210375.1 Tachypleus tridentatus | reverse complement strand
TGGCATGTACCATGAAGCTTCAAACCCGAGATTTAGGGAAGGTTTAAAAGTATCGTGTCATGTACCACGAAGCTTCAAACCCACTGTCCAGAGTGGACCTTTTCTTGAATATAATAATTCTACTTTTATTTTTCATGTTTATCATTTTTAACAAAATTAAGTTTAAAATATTAAAGATTAAGACACTTCATTAAAACTAAATGTTTAAAAAATTACCAAACGATTCGACCCCGCCTAGTGTATTTCTCAGTGATAAAATGATAGATTTTCCATCACAACAAATTGCCATTAAAGCATATATTCTCAAGACATCTGGTATGGGAATAGGTCGTCTACAGCTTAATCAAAGAAGATCGAAACGTTGTTCTGTACTTAACTTTAATTAAAGTTTCGATACTCATACCAGACGTCTTGAGATATATTTTTACTTCATCATTAAAACAATCTTGTTACTTTAGTGTTTATAGTTTCTCCACATTTGAAGGATACGGTGACCTTCTATAGTTCTGGATTACCTGGTAGGACTGCGGTAAGTCCTCAGATTCACAGTGTTAAAATCAGCGACCCAATTCCTATTGGTCGACAAGCAGATAACCTGATGTGATTTTGCTATAACAACATAAGCTATATAGTTCTGGATTACCAATACGTAAATTTCAAGATGAAAATTCACAGCTGTATAATGAACTTGTTTGTTTGTGGCATTTGTTGTAGAAATGTATTTAGTTTGAAATTTTGTTGTTATTCAGGGTAATTACTGAAACAAGGTAAATTATAATTATGTTGCAATATCTCACTGCGAAATATCTTCAAAATATGATACATTTCTTAAAGATCACTTATACATCAAACACAACACGACTTACAAAATTCTCCCCAAGACAATTTACGTAGTTGGCTACACTATAACATGGCTGATGTTAACAAGTTTATTTAATTTTATTAAACTTCTTGGAGAGCCATTTAACTACGTTGTCCCATTGATCTTCTAATCAAATAGAAGGTAACTAATAATCCACCATCTTGCCCCAATTAGGGTCTAAACAATAATATATATGTATGGCTCAATATGTACGTAGACAAGATGAGTTTGTAAGAAATGGTTTACATAACTTCAACAATGTAGATGTTTATCCAAACAAAGACAACAACAAATAGTTATTCATCCAAACAAAGACACCAACAAATAGTTATTCATCCAAACAAAGACACCAACAAATAGTTATTAATCCAAACAATGACAACAACAAATAGTTATTCATCCAAACAATGACAACAACAAATAGTTATTCATCCAAACAAAGAAAACAACAAGTAATTATTCATCCAAACAAAGACAACAACAAATAGTTATTCATCCAAACAAAGACACCAACAAATAGTTATTCATCCAAACAAAAACAACAACAAATAATTATTCATCCAAACAATGACAACAACAAATAGTTATTCATCCAAACAAAGAAAACAACAAGTAATTATTCATCCAAACAAAGACAACAACAAATAGTTATTCATCCAAACAAAGACACCAACAAATAGTTATTCATCCAAACAAAGAAAACAACAAATAATTATTCATCCAAACAAAGACAACAACAAATAGTTATTCATCCAAACAAAGACACCAACAAATAGTTATTCATCCAAACAAAACAACAACAAATAGTTATTCATCCAAACCAAGACACCAACAAATAGTTATTCATCCAAACAAAAACAACAACAAATAGTTATTCATCCAAACAATGACAACAAATAGTTATTCATCCAAACAATGACAACAACAAGTAATTATTCATCCAAACAAAGACAACAACAAATAGTTATTCATCCAAACAAAGACACCAACAAATAGTTATTCATCCAAACAAAGAAAACAACAAATAATTATTCATCCAAACAAAGACAACAACAAATAGTTATTCATCCAAACAAAGACACCAACAAATAGTTATTCATCCAAACAAAAACAACAACAAATAGTTATTCATCCAAACCAAGACACCAACAAATAGTTATTCATCCAAACAAAAACAACAACAAATAGTTATTCATCCAAACAATGACAACAAATAGTTATTCATCCAAACAATGACAACAACAAATAGTTATTCATCCAAACAATGACAACAACAAATAGTTATTCATCCAAACAAAAACAACAACAAATAGTTATTCATCCAAACAATGACAACAACAAATAGTTATTCATCCAAACAATGACAACAACAAATAGTTATTCATCCAAACAATGACAACAACAAATAGTTATTCATCCAAACAAAGACAACAACAAATAGTTATTCATCCAAACAAAAACAACAACAAATAGTTATTCATCCAAACAAAAACAACAACAAATACGTATTCATCCAAAAAATGACACCAACAAATAGTTATTCATCCAAACAATGACACCAACAAATAGTTATTCATCCAAACAAAGACACCAACAAATAGTTATTCATCTAAACATCTTTGGATAACAAATAGTTATTCATCCAAACAAAGACACCAACAAATAGTTATTCATCCAAACATCTTTGGATAACAAATAGTTATTCATCCAAACAAAGACAATAACAAATAGAGCATCATGGCGAGATGAAACATTTGTTTGGAGTTGCATCAGTTTTTCTAAACGATGGTTAAAACACTGTTCCAATAACAACAACAAAGATCAATGGCGCTGATGTAATGTTATTTGTAACAGAGAGATCTGTGGTAATTAATCTAAGGTAATTTATCAGATCCCAAGGTGTTCTAATTTAAATATGGTATATGCATATGTCATTCCCATTCGCGTTTTATTATCATCCTCTTGAGGCTAATTACAAGAGCATCATGTTTCTAACAGTCTTATTTGTATTTTGGCAGTTAAATCAGATAATTTGAACCAGCATTACATAAAATAATTTATGCTCTTTGTAATTTATGCGAATAAAACTCAAAGAAAACAAGATCAAACATGAATTTTCATCGCAAACCAATCCGATCTCTCGTTATACAATGAACAGTTAATTATAAAATCAATCATTTCATAATATGGTTGCCTCAAACTAGATAACTTATTCTAACCTTTGGAATGTAAGTAGACTTACAAGGTATTTATTTTTCTTATGTAGCTTTTGCATTGTTAACATTTCTTTGTGAAAGCCACTTCATGTGCTCGTGCAGTGAACGATGCGGCGCTACAAGCAACAAGCTACAATGAATTCTCCCCAATGAATATTAAAAGTGTTTCATATATTGGTCACTTTAGAATATCACCTGAAACTACACGAGGGCCATCTCCGCTAGACGTCCCTAATTTAGCAGTGTAAGGTTACAGCAAAGGCAGCTGGTCGATATCACCCACCGCCACCTCGAGGGATACTCTTTTACAAAAGAATAGTGGATATGACCGTCACATTATAACACCCCTAGGCTAAAAGGGATAGCATGTTCGTTGCGACGGGGATTCGAACCAGCAACCCCACAGATTTCGAACTGAACACCCTAATCATCAGGCCATGCCAGATACTGTACACAGCAACGAGGCTCAAAACCTCACTTCAAGTCAGTTTGGAAGAACACTCTTGTCTTCAAAAGGAATGCCGTAGTTACCAAAGAAAATATTTGAGTCAAACAGACGTTGTAACTAGGCTGAAGAAACCTCTTTATATAGTCAAATGTGTACCAACATCCAGCAACACCTTGAACTTAATGAAAGACATTTACTGCAAAGATGGCCGAAAAAATTGAAATCGTTGTAATCACAGTTTACCACACATTAAGAAGGGTTATCTGTGCTCTGCGCACATCGGGTATCGAAACCCGGTTTCTAACGTTGTAAGTCCACAGACATATGGCTATGCCACATTTATACCAGCTTGGTGGTTCAGTGCAGCTTCAATGAACTTTTGTGTCCTTTTAGTCTTCTTTAATGTGACCATGGAAGATGGATTTTTCCAAATTTTAACATCGTCTTCTTTAATTGAAAGACCCTGCACGGCCAGATGGTTAAGGCACTCGACTTGCAATATGAGGGATGTGAGTTCTAATCCGCGTCACAAGAAACATGTTCGTCCTTTCAGCCGTGAGGACGTTATAATGTGACAGGCATTCCCACTATTCGTTGGTAAAAGAGTAGTCCAAGAGTTGGCGGTGGGTGGTGATGACTAGCTGCCTTCTATCTAGTCTTACATTACTAAATCAAGGACGGCTAACGCAGATAGCCCTCGTTAAACTTTGCGCGAAATTCTGAAACAAATCCTTTAGCAGAAGCTTGTAACAATAACATTAGCAGTATCTGAGAATAATGCGTGATCAAACGTTAGGCTTCGAGGAAATAGTTTCAAGGGCAGCCAGCATGGGACCTGAAGCAACACATTTTATAAAGTGAAACTAGCTCTCAGTAAAATTCGTCAAAGTAAGCCGCTAGGATTACAATCCATACATAGCCCAACAATCAACTGAGCGTCTACTGACTGTTAAAACTACAAAATGAAATTAAATGATACTGTAGCTAAATTATGTTGCACTCGATTTTAAGTGCTATGTCTCTGTTACATTTTGTATGATTAAAAAAAAACTCATAAAGTCCTTAAACATATCCAGTCCTCCATGTATAAAGAGTAATTATGTACCAAATCTTAATATGCAAGTAATCGCTTAGAAGTCAACCAAACAATGCTCATCTGTGTTCCCATATTTTCTACGAATAATAACCAGCTTTCCATTCTTTCTAGGAACCTCCCTGCATATAACGAGCTACCGCAGTTTGACGTGGTAACCATGGTTTCACAAGTTTCGGTCAGTGACAATGAAGCAGAAGGGGGAAAATCTGTCAATATCGTGGCTTGTCATAACTCGAATCCTCTACCTTCCAATCTGGTTGGGCCTTTGTCACCATGGCAACTTGAAGAAAATATCTCAAAACAATTTAAAATTCGGAGTAAGTGATATTTGTAATGCATTACGAATAATTTTTATGAAGGGATATTTGGTGAATATTAAAACGACAGCTTGTGGAAAAGTTAAACAGAGCGACTGACAAAAGTTTTCAGTTTAAATGGATGAAGAGAAAGAGAAAATAAGTATTTTAAAATTATTTCATGCACGAGAACTGATACTGAATCCATTTTATCAGTTAAATTATTGTAGTTTGTTTGTTTGTTTTGGAATTTCGCACAAAGCTACTCGAGGGCTATCTGTGCTAGCCGTCCCTAATTTAGCAGTGTAAGACTAGAGGGAAGGCAGCTAGTCATCACCACCCACCGCCAACTCTTGGACTACTCTGTTACCAACGAATAGTGGGATTGACCGTCACATTATAACGCCCCCACGGCTGAAAGGATGCGAACCCGCGACCCTCAGATTACGAGTCGCACGCCTTAACACGCTTGGCCATGCCGGGCCCAGTTGAATTATTTCATGCACGAGAACTGAATCCATTTTATCAGTTATATTATTTCATGGACGAGAACTGAATCCCTTTTATCAGCTAAATTATTTCATGCACGAGAACTGATACTGAATCCATTTTATCAGCTAAATTTGATTAATTTATGAATTAATAAATAAAATGATTTGTACGTTAGAGAATTTTTTTTAAAAATACCATTTTAATTTGTATTAAAAACTACTATCTACCTGTATATATTATGTGTGTGAAGAACGACTGTACCAGTTTTGATGAACAGTGATAGAGACACTCGGATAAACCACCCAAACCTAAAATTTAATTGAATAAACAATCTGTTGATCGGTTCATGTTTGAAAATCATCCGACATTCACAATTTTAATGTCGCAAATGAGGGTTACACCGTGTAAGGAAATGAGTAACAAAATACGTGCAAAACGCAACTGACACGCTTAAATTCGGGTACCTTTACATCGAACGGGCGGGTTGTGTGATACGGCTCTAAATAATGGAAAGGGCTGCCCATTCCCTCATCTGTAGCAGTGCGCTTGAAGTCAGACATCAAGGAATACGTATATATATATATATACATGAATTCGTTTGTTAGCCGACGTGTAAAATATCTCAAAAATTGTACAGATTCTTTTAAAACAATAAATCTTATTAATAAATCATCTCATGTGGTTCATGCCACCCTGAAGATAAAATTGGACATTATGTTGAAAACAGGAAATAAAACTGTAAAATAACATAGTTAAAAAGTGTTCTTGGGAAAAATAAAACAATCCAAAGTATGTTGTTAGTGATAAGTGCTAAAACCGGTATTTGTTATTAATACTGAATGTTTAAAGTTAAAAGGGGAACTATAATACAGTGTTAAAAATTAAATAAAGACTTTCTACTTCATGTTAAATACAAATATTAGTGTTAAAATAATGAATGCTGCAGAGAAGACTTGCATCATATTTATACTTAGTGTTTAAAAAATACAAGTGTGTAAGGTTAATGGAAAGTCTAGTTGTTAAAAATGTTTAAAGTAATATTCATACTCGGTGTTAAAACAAGATACAAAATGTTGAGAATAAGACGTGTTATTAATACGTAGTGTTAAAAATAAGACGTATTATGAATACTGAGTGTTAGAAACAAAATGTGTTGTTAGCGCTGAGTGTTAAAGGTGGGGTGTGGTATTTATATGACTGTTTAAAGCAAGACTTCAAAGCAAATTTTACAACGACAATATTAATATGTAAACACTGTAATAAAATCGTACCAGAATTTTTGTCACGTGCACAAAACAAATATAATCATAACTCAGATATGTATTTGTTCTGTTATTTCAAGTAAGAATTTAATTATTAAGGAGTTCCTTGCAATAATAGCAAACTTATTTCTAGTTCTTGAAAGACAATTGGTGAAACTCTCATGACAATATGTACGTAGCAAGGTAGCCAGTTGTTGCACGTAACCCTAACTCTATAATGTTTTCATTATAGGCCTTAAAATGTGCCAGTAATTAAGTTTTTGACACGAAGGCGTGTTTTGTTTGTTTGTTTGTTTTGGAATTTCGCACAAAGCTACTCGAGGGCTATCTGTGCTAGCCGTCCCTAATTTAGCAGTGTAAGACTAGAGGGAAGGCAGCTAGTCATCACCACTCACCGCCAACTCTTGGGCTACTCTTTTACCAACGAAAAGTGGGATTGGCCGTCACATTATAACGCCCCCACGGCTGGGAGGGCGAGCATGTTTAGCGCGACTCGGGCGCGAACCCGCGACCCTCAGATTACGAAGCGCACGCCTTAACGCGCTAGGCCATGCCAGGCCCTGAAGGCGTGTCAGTCAAACCGATGTTTGTACATTGAATTTCAGAGAAATGTCGTTGATGCATTTCAAAACGAAATTTGCAAACGAGTTTTGTGAACTTAGACGTTTCACGCTAGTTTATTCAAATTTTAATTTAATAGTAAGGTGTTTAGAAGCGCTGTATGTATAGATCAAACCCAGTAATAAAACTGTTAAAATACAAATGGTGTGTATACTGAAGGAAAGAAGACGTTTGTTTCGAAACTTAGATAACAATAGCCTAACGGTAATTCTGAGTGGAGGAAGTGGAAAACGCTGCCTTAGTTTCAGTGATGAATACTGAATTCTTTAGCACATCCTACATAATAAACTGATTTTATTGGTTTAAAAATCTGGCTTTTCGTACAAGGCAAAAATTCGAAACTTATTCATTATCCAAACTTCTTTAATAGTTCATTAAAATGGTAAACACTAAATGTTAAAGGGTTTTGAAGTTAGCAACGGAAACAGTTCTAGAATCCCAGAGATACAACGCCTAACAATAAACCAAGAAACACGAAACACCCACAATAAGTCACGTAGACGAAACAAACTAAAATATTCTGTCATTTTAGAGATGCAATCCACTAAACAATAAGTCACTTAAATAAAAAAAAAGTAAAATATTGTGGAATCCAATGAGATACGAACCACCCAGCAACAAGAAATCGAATTACTTCAAGGAACTTTGTTGAAACATTACGTGAGAGAACAGTTTTAAAAATCCGTCAAGTGCTGGATAAAGCTGGATAACTCACCGTTACAGCTGCAAAACGTCAGCTGAACAACAAGACAACTAAGGAATATGTTAAAATTACAGCTGTGTTTGAATATGTGCATTATGTCTTCACCACAATAAATAAAGTTCTTATAAGAAGATAACTTAGTAACAGCAAAATTCCGAATAGTTATTATGTAAATAAACATCCGTGCTAATTCAGTACGAATAAACAAGCTAATATACAGTTTTATCTTAGTTTTTACAGCCCAAGATAGATTATTACATTTTTCAAACGTAAACTTATATTTAAAAAGAACATTTATTTTGATTTATCATTGTCATTGTATACTCCCAATTGTTTACGAAAATTTATATTTGCATAAACTCTTCACTTCTGTTATCGAGCCTAATACTTTCAACTAACCTTTAACCTTCAAAATAAAGTTGTAGTTATTTTTTTGTACGCCTAAAATAACAATTCATTGATTATTTTGTATTCATAAGTGTGTTAAATGGTTTTACAGAAACTCAAAGAAAATGTAGTTGTTTTTCCTTGGTTTTGAGAAGATAAAAGCCTAACAAAAGTAAACTAGAATCTTCCTCCTGATTTCAGAAACAAAGAAAAAAAAATTGTCTATAGACAGCGAACAACACGTTAAACACAAATGGGAAGAAACCGAAAGCCAAGATGAAAAGTTAACCTCCAGAACTTCCATGTGCGTGTCACTGAATAAAAGTGGCTCACGCCAGGTAAGTCACTGCTGGTAGTCTAGCCAAACACAACAATAATTAAATTACACTGGGGTAATGTAAAGTATTCTAACGTATACTCGTAGCATACTGGTATGGTATAAAATAATCAGAGGTTACAGTGTAGCGTATAGATATATACATATATATATATCATATAGAAACATGTAACCAGATATCTGTAATGTTTACCTTTTATTTTTACACTCTCTTGTATTTTTATGACGCGCCTTATGATTATAGAGACTATTTTATGTTACCATAATATTGTATGTTAGCATGTGTTCAACAGACCTGTTATAACAATGTGACCACAGTATTGTATGTTAGCATGTGTTCAACAGACCTATTGTAACAATATTACCATAATATTGTATGTTAGCATGTGTTCAACAGACCTATTGTAACAATATTACCATAGTGTTGTATGTTAGCATGGGTTCAACAGACCTATTGTAACAATCTTACCATATTATTGTATGTTAGCATGGGTTCAACAGACCTATTGTAACAATATTACCATATTATTGTATGTTAGCATGTGTTCAACAGACCTGTTATAACAATATTACCATAGTGTTGTATGTTAGCATGTGTTCAACAGACCTGTTGTAACAATATTACCATATTATTGTATGTTAGCATGTGTTCAACAGACCTGTTATAACAATATTACCATAGTGTTGTATGTTAGCATGCGTTCAACAGACCTGTTGTAACAATGTGATCATAGTGTTGTATGTTAGCATGTGTTCAACAGACCAGTTGTAACAATGTGACCATAGTGTTGTATGTTAGCATGCGTTCAACAGACCTGTTGTAACAATGTGATCATAGTGTTGTATGTTAGCATGTGTTCAACAGACCAGTTGTAACAATGTGACCATAGTGTTGTATGTTAGCATGTGTTCAACAGACCTGTTATAACAATGTGACCACAGTATTGTATGTTAGCATGTGTTCAACAGACCTGTTGTAACAATGTGACTATAGTATTGTATGTTAGCATGTGTTCAACAGACCTGTTGTAACAATATTACCATAGTATTGTATGTTAGCATGTGTTCAACAGACCTGTTGTAACAATGTGACCATAGTATTGTATGTTACATGTGTTTAACAGACCTATTGTAACAATATTACCATAATATTGTATGTTAGCATGTGTTCAACAGACCTGTTATAACAATGTTTCCATAGTATTGTATGTTAGCATGTGTTCAACAGACCTGTTGTAACAATGTGACCATAGTGTTGTGACTTAGCATGCGTTCAACAAACCTGTTGTAAAGATGTTTCATTGTTTTGCGATTCCTGAAGTACACTATATTTTTTGCATAGCAAGTGTAAAATAGTGTTATATATTAAACTTTGCATAGTATTTACTACAAATACTAATGTTATATTATTGTTAAATGTTATGTAACAAACGTCAGCTTTTAGAAAGTAGTGTTTTTAATTAACATTACAATACTTTAGGATCTGCTCACCGATAAAATATCTTCTCAAACACATGTTAATAAAACTCCATTACAGTTTCCCCTGTCAGAGAAACCTAACGTCTCCAAGACTTTGAGGTAAAATAGGTTTATATCTCACTACATGTGTTTTTATGAGGTAGCACAGATTACTAGCTCACTACGTATATTCTTATAATATATATATCTGTTTCCAAATATTTAAACAAGACTTCACAAAAGGTGCAGGCCAGATGGCAAACAACAACACATTTTATTAACAGGCCAGATGGCAAACAACAACACATTTTACTAACAGGCCAGATGGCAAACAACAACACATTTTATTAACAGGCCAGATGGCAAACAACAACACATTTTATTAACAGGCCAGATGGCTAACAACAACACATTTTATTAACAGGCCAGATGGCAAACAACAACACATTTTATTAACAGGCCAGATGGCTAACAACAACACATTTTATTAACAGGCCAGATGGCAAACAACAACACATTTTATTAACAGGCCAGATGGCTAACAACAACACATTTTATTAACAGGCCAGATGGCAAACAACAGCACATTTTATTGACAGCGTATCTTATGAAACCCTATTCCTTACTCAAAATACGTAATACGTTTTGATTACATGTAGTGAATAACCCGTGTTCCGTAATTTATTTGGAGTACGCGACCAAGTTGACAACGTTCACAGAAACCCTTGTGATGCACACTGGTTGAAAGATATCTTAAAGTTTCGATCACAGAGGTCTTGACGAAACTGCACTACAGAAAGTGATTTTATAAATATAAGAACAATACAGGGTGATTTTATAATTATAAGAACAATACAGGGTGATTTTATAATTATAAGAACTCTGAAGCATATGATATGATAGAGTTATGATAGTTATAATATGATAGAGTTATAACACAGATCGACCGTAAGATATGAAAAAAAAATCACCTCATGTGTTATTAATTTCAACTATTTTAGTTCCCCCTTCACAGGTAGGTGGCGCTGTGATTCGGTTTCATGTTTGTTTTACTCGTGACAATAAATAGTTGTGTTCTAGCAGAAATCATGTCGATGAAAGAGGCTAAGTGCTAATTTTGAAATAACGTTGAAACTCAGTGACAAATACGACTATTCCTCTCCTAATGAGAGGCTAACAAATGACGTGGATCGCACAATACAACACAAATATCTATTTGCAGGCTAGTCTAGTAGCATAATTACAGCACAATATTAATTTATTTATGAAGTTGAATGCTATATTAATTACGAAAAACCTTTCTACTACAAAATAACTTCATTTATACAACCAGTGTTTTCGGCTATTCTGGTATATAAGGTAAACTTTGAACTCGTGTGTATTTCTATGAATACATATATATTTATACAGACATGTTTATTTGTATTTTTCCTTTCATCAAAGTAATTACTTTTTAACAAATAATGTAATCGGGAAAAGCCATTATTTAATTATTGTTCTAAAAATTGCAATAACACAACTGAATTTTTTTTCCAACTAAACAGTATATTTTACTAGTAGAAACGCCTGTTCTTTATACATTCGAATTATTTCGTTAAATATCTGATGGCTGAATTATCTAAGTGTGTTTAGTTCCACAGAAGTGCTGTATCACAGTCATATATTATATTCAGTTTAATTTTAGTGGCAAAATATTTAAAAGGAGAATTACAGTTAGTTTTGTCAAAGTCCGTCAGTGGTGCAGGGGTGCGTCTCCGGAATTATACTTCAAGACATCGGTTTTCGATGCCCGTGGTGGGCAGGGCACAGATAGCCTTTTGTGTAGCGTTGTGCAAAATCAGCAAACAAAGCTTACCTTCAGAATTAATATCAAATCAAAATACTGGATATCTGGAGAATACTATATATCAACAGATTATTTTTTGTATTCGTAAACATAAACATAACATTTTTGTAATGATTTGAACCTTAACTTGAAGCCCTTCATAAGTAGATTAACAAATAACAACCGCATTTTTGGTTAGTTCACAGTTTGTTATTTAAACACATATTTAAAAGCATAAACAGATTAAATTTAACGTAACATTTTTGCGTACAATCTATTAGTAAAAATATAGCTAAAACTCCTTGGTAGGCCTGGCATGGCCTAGCGCGTTAAGGCGTGCGCTTCGTAATCTGAGGGTCGCGGGTTCACGCCCGAGTCGCGCCAAAACATGCTCGCCCTCCCAGCCGTGGGGGTGTTATAATGTGACGGTCAATCCCACTTTTCGTTGGTAAAAGAGTAGCCCAAGAGTTGGCGGTGGGTGGTTGTGACTAGCTGCCTTCCCTCTAGTCTTACACTGCTAAATTAGGGACGGCTAGCACAGATAGCCCTCGAGTTGCTTTGTGCGAAATTCCAAAAAACAAATAAACAACTCCTTGGATTCATCTTAGGTGTTTTTTTTTTCTGAGAAACCTGAAATAAAATTCTGATATTCATACGCTAACCTTCGGGTTTCAATACTTGAGTTGGACACAGCACAGACCCAGCTTACACTCACCAACAAAAAAAAAAAAAACTCTTCATAAATAATAAATTAAATAATAAATAAAAAGCAGGAGTCTTATCTAACGAAAGTTATCTACCCAGATCAAGGATAAAATTCAACCCAGTATTCAATATAACAATGCAAAAAAAAGTAAAAATTATTCGATAAAAATTAAACAGCAACAACAAACGTTTAACCAATGTTGTTAATGAAAACAAAATCAAATAATAAACTAAAACTTACGAAACTCATAATAAAACTAGCTGATTCTTGTTCTGTTAACTATTCTTAAATATCTTGAAAAGTCTGTCACCAGGTGTACATAAAACTTTATATAAGTCTACATATTTGTTATTAATAATAAATTAGGTAGGCCACTGATATTCAACAGCGTATCCGAGTCTGTGTCTATTATATATTAGTAATAATCAAAGAAGCTTTACGAGTATAGTAGAAGATACGTAAGTTAAAACATTCTGTTGTTGTAAAACCAGTCACGTTTTTCACTTTTTTCCCGCTAATTTGCATTCTGTTTGTGGCACAAGCCTGATGGTTTCAGTTTTGGTATTTATATGTTATGTATTTACAGTCTATTAACTAACATTAGTGTTCCCACAACATCAAATGTATTTAATACGTTTCTGTAGTCAGATAGTGAATTAATGATAAACCTTTATTAAATGTTCTGTACGTTAACGTATATAAAGAGTCTTGTTTGTATGGAAATGTTAATAATTTATTAAATAATTCGATAATCTTTGCAAATTACCATCACTAACTTCCAACAGAGGATTCACAATATCGCAATGTGTAAAAAGCAATATATATACACGTGTATGTTGCCGATGAAGCCTTTCGCTTTATACCAGGGTTCATCCGGCTAGCTTGGATGCGCCAGATATGTCAACAGTCGACGTGTTGTTTATATCATTAATTTTACGAGCAACTGTTATGTTCTGAATCAGCTTAATTAAGTGAAACCTAATTAATATCTGTTTTGCTTAACTAATTTATAAATCAAATTTTGAATATATATTATTACAACAGTGTTGTGTTTCTATATATTATTACAACAGTGTTGTGTTTCTATATATTATTACAACAGTGTTGTATTTCTATATTTTAACCTCGATTATTATATTTGTTTTGAACCAAAAACACTATAATATACAAGAACTTGGAACCAGCTATCTTAGATATACAAACATAGAACAGTGCTAATATAAACCGATACTGGGGAACCAGCTATCTTAGATATACGAACATAGAACAGTAATAACATAAACCGATAGCGTGGAACCAGCTATCTTAGATATACGAACATAGAACAGTGCTAATATAAACCGATAGCGTGGAACCAGCTATCTTAGATATACGAACATAGAACAGTGCTATTATAAACCGATACCGTGGAACCAGCTATCTTAGATATACGAACATAGAACAGTAATAACATAAACCGATACCGTGGAACCAGCTATCTTAGATATACGAACATAGAACAATAATAACATAAACCGATACCGTGGAACCAGCTATCTTAGATATACGAACATAGAACAGTAATAACATAAACCGATAGCGTGAAACCAGCTATCTTAGATATACGAACATAGAACAGTAATAACATAAACCGGTAGCGTGGAACCAGCTATCTTAGATATACGAACATAGAACAGTATTACATAAACCGATATCGTGGAACCAGCTATCTTAGATATACAAACATAGAACAGTAATAACATAAACCGATATCGTGGAACCAGCTATCTTAGATATACAAACATAGAACAGTAATAACATAAACCGATACCGTGGAACCAGCTATCTTAGATATACGAACATAGAACAGTAATAACATAAACCGATAGCGTGGAACCAGCTATCTTAGATATACGAACATAGAACAGTGCTAATATAAACCGATAGCGTGGAACCAGCTATCTTAGATATACGAACATAGAACAGTGCTAATATAAACCGATAGCGTGGAACCAGCTATCTTAGATATACGAACATAGAACAGTGCTAATATAAACCGATAGCGTGGAACCACCTATCTTAGATATACGAACATAGAACAGTGCTAATATAAACCGATACCGTGGAACCACCTATCTTAGATATACGAACATAGAACAGTAATAACACAAACCGATACCGTGGAACCAGCTATCTTAGATATACGAACATAAAACAATAATAACATAAACCGATACCGTGGAACCAGCTATCTTAGATATACGAACATAGAACAGTAATAACATAAACCGATAGCGTGGAACCAGCTATCTTAGATATACGAACATAGAACAGTGCTATTATAAACCGATACCGTGGAACCAGCTATCTTAGATATACGAACATAGAACAGTAATAACATAAACCGATACCGTGGAACCAGCTATCTTAGATATACGAACATAGAACAATAATAACATAAACCGATACCGTGGAACCAGCTATCTTAGATATACGAACATAGAACAGTAATAACATAAACCGATAGCGTGAAACCAGCTATCTTAGATATACGAACATAGAACAGTAATAACATAAACCGGTAGCGTGGAACCAGCTATCTTAGATATACGAACATAGAACAGTATTACATAAACCGATATCGTGGAACCAGCTATCTTAGATATACAAACATAGAACAGTAATAACATAAACCGATATCGTGGAACCAGCTATCTTAGATATACAAACATAGAACAGTAATAACATAAACCGATACCGTGGAACCAGCTATCTTAGATATACGAACATAGAACAGTAATAACATAAACCGATAGCGTGGAACCAGCTATCTTAGATATACGAACATAGAACAGTGCTAATATAAACCGATAGCGTGGAACCAGCTATCTTAGATATACGAACATAGAACAGTGCTAATATAAACCGATAGCGTGGAACCAGCTATCTTAGATATACGAACATAGAACAGTGCTAATATAAACCGATAGCGTGGAACCAGCTATCTTAGATATACGAACATAGAACAGTGCTAATATAAACCGATAGCGTGGAACCACCTATCTTAGATATACGAACATAGAACAGTGCTAATATAAACCGATACCGTGGAACCACCTATCTTAGATATACGAACATAGAACAGTAATAACACAAACCGATACCGTGGAACCAGCTATCTTAGATATACGAACATAAAACAATAATAACATAAACCGATACCGTGGAACCAGCTATCTTAGATATACAAACATAGAACAGTAATAACATAAACCGATAGCGTGAAACCAACTATCTTAGATATACGAACATAGAACAGTTATAACATAAACCGGTAGCGTGGAACCAGCTATAATAGATATACGAACATAGAACAGTATTACATAAACCGATATCGTGGAACCAGCTATCTTAGATATACAAACATAGAACAGTAATAACATAAACCGATATCGTGGAACCAGCTATCTTAGATATACAAACATAGAACAGTAATAACATAAACCGATACCGTGGAACCAGCTATCTTAGATATACGAACATAGAACAGTAATAACATAAACCGATAGCGTGGAACCAGCTATCTTAGATATACGAACATAGAACAGTGCTAATATAAACCGATAGCGTGGAACCAGCTATCTTAGATATACGAACATAGAACAATGCTAATATAAACCGATAGCGTGGAACCAGCTATCTTAGATATACAAACATGGAACAGTGCTAATATAAACCGATAGCGTGGAACCAGCTATCTTAGACGTACCAATACAGAGCATTTTTAAGCAAATAGAATGCCTTTTTTTACCAAAATATAGTATGTGAACCTTACACACATTTGCGCTAGTCGTTATTAATTTATAAGTGATATATTAGAGGGAAGACAACCAATCAGCACTTATTCCCCAATAGTTCTTGTGTACCTCTAATGGAATTGTGGATTGGCCCCACTAATAATAGAGCCAGAATATTCGGTGTGGAGATTCGAACTTGCGACCAACCGATTGAGAGTTCAGCGTTCTGACTACCAGGCCATGTCAGACCCTTTACGATCTGTATGTAATATTGGCCTTTTGTTTTAAATATCTATGTTTTTTAAAGTTAAAAGAACAAACGAAATAAGTGAAAAATACAGTTCATGGAGTGCGTTTCAAACTAGTGATATTCATATTGTTTGTTTCTTTTTATAATATCTTCAAAAGAAAGATAGAGAGCTCGCATATTTTATTTTAGGCAGTTTCTGTTTTTCAACAGTTTCTATTTGAAAATTTCTCAAAAAAAAACAACAGTCAGAGCCTTTCTATGAGCCGTTATGACATAGCTGAAAAACGTCCGATAGATGATTCTAATTAATCCTGCCTAAACTAATTTCACGTGCAGCGGCTTTAGAGGATTTATTTTTGCTTTTCCACAAATGTAATGAACTCTGAGCAGAAAAGATTAAGGTCTTATCTTATACGTTCAATATTATGCACGTTGTTTAAGTTGTGGGTATTTATTTGTAAATTTCAGCGCTTACAACACAAAAAATCGGAGTTCAGTCACTGCGGTGGGCATAGCGCAGTTAGCCCATTATGCAAATTTGTGTTTAAAACAGACGTATTAAGATTAAATCTCCAAACTGAAAAATAATGGCATTTTTTTAAAATTCCAGTCCTAGTGTACTTACTTCAATTTTAATAACAGAAGTGTAGGTTTTGTTCCAGAACGTGATGATAAATGTATCCATTTGTGTCACAATAACAGAAGTGTAGGTTTTGTTCCAGAACGTGATGATAAATGTATCCATTTGTGTCACAATAACAGAAGTGTAGGTTTTGTTCCAGAACGTGATGATAAATGTATCTATTTGTGTCACAATAACAGAAGTGTAGGTTTTGTTCCAGAACGTGATGATAAATGTATCTATTTGTGTCACAATAACAGAAGTGTAGGTTTTGTTCCAGAACGTGATGATAAATGTATCTATTTGTGTCACCTTTATGTCGCACTCGAACTAAATTACTTCACACAGGTATTTAGGCAGGATGTCTTTAAAATAAAATTCCGCAAAACATTGTGTGAAGTTACTGTTCTCAGTTAGAGCTAAATTTAAAACATTTGATTCTGTCACAACCTCTGCTGCTCATTGAAAACATTTACCATTTTACTTTTAAAGTTTAATTTCCATATGCCTCAAAAAGTGTCGGAGGAGGGAGTTTCTATTCAGAATCTGAACAGATAAAGCGCACACCTGAAAATTTACCTTTTACCTTCACGTTTAAAACACTCATTCAGTTTAGTAAATAAAGCGAAGAATTCTTGTATTTGAAGAATCCAGATGCAGGTCATAAGATGCTCCAATTTCTTCTTCTATGGACATTTAATAACACAGGAACTGTTCTCGTGCGTGTCGTCTCTGGTCGCTGTCCGACTCTATTCTATGTTACAACTAATGGATTTTAATGATTTTTTTCTTTGGTCACCGTCCTACACTAATCTTTGTTACAACTTATGAGTTCTGATAATTTTCGTCTTTGGTCGCTATGCCACGCTAATCTATGTTACAACTAATACGTTTTAATTATTTTCGTCTTTGGTCGCTGTCCCACGCTAATTTATGTCACAACTCAAAGTTCTAATAATTTTCGTCATTGGTTACTGTCCCACGCAAATCGTTCGTTCCAACTAATAAGACCAAAATATTAAATAATAGTATTTTTAATAGTAGAGTAATATAAAATAAAATTAGTATCCACTATAACAAAACATTATTTTATAGTAGACCATAACCTTACTTACAGAGTATTTTTGTTGTAGTTAAGCACAATCCAAACATGACTGTAATATCTTGTCATTCAGTCATCAGTATTAATGTCTTACAAAAACAAACGTTTCTCTAGTAAATATAGACTTAGAAATACAAATTATGTCAATATTGAATATGGACAATTTCGTACACACAGATTCTATGACATAAAATCAAAATCAGCTGGTAAACGTGATAAATTTATCAGAATTCTTATTTTTTCCGATTCGTTAGAGAAAAGCTTACATATACAGAGTTTTCTAAATTTCATATTTTACTTTTTATTTCTCTACACAATGGCCATGTGTTAAAAAACAAACAGTCAATCCACCTGTAGTTTATCCAGAGACAAGTTCATTGCACCACAGTGCGCCAGTTTCTTACACTAATATAATTCTAAACAGATCGATGTCAACCTAGTACCTTAAACTTCACTAACACTCCAGTTAAAATGTCAACCTAGTTCGTTAGACTCCACTGACAAATGTTCAGTTGACACTGTCAACCTAGTTCCTCAGACTTCACTAACAAATGTTCAGTTAACAATGCCAACCTAGTACCTTAAACTTCACTAACAAATGTTCAGTTGACAATATCAACCTAATTCCTTAGACTCTACTAACAAATGTCCAGTTATCACTGTCAACCTAGTACCTTAGCCTTCACTAACAAATGTTCAGTTAACAATGCCAACCTAGTTCCTTAGTCTTCGCTAACAAATGTCCAGTTAACACTGTCAACCTAGTACCTTAAACTTCACTAACAAATATCCAGTTAAAATGTCAACCTAGTTCGTTAGACTCCACTGACAAATGTTCAGTTAACACTGTCAACCTAGTTCCTCAGACTTCACTAACAAATGTTCAGTTAACAATGCCAACCTAGTTCCTTAAACTTCACTAACAAATATCCAGTTAAAATGTCAACCTAGTTCGTTAGACTCCACTAACAAATGTTCAGTTAACACTGTCAACCTAGTTCCTCAGACTTCACTAACAAATGTTCAGTTAACAATGCCAACCTAGTTCCGTAGACTCCACTAACAAATGTTCAGTTGACAATATCAACCTAATTCCTTAGACTCTACTAACAAATGTCCAGTTAACAATGTCAACCGGTTCCTCAGACTTCACTAACAAATGTTCAGTTGACAATGTCAACCTAGTTCCTCAGACTTCACTAACAAATGTCCAGTTGACAATGTCACTCTAGTTCTTTAGATCCTACTAACAAATGTCCAGTTAACCATGCCAACCTAGCTCCTTAGCCTTCACTAACAAATGTTCAGTTAACACTGTCAACCTAGTTTCTTAGACTCCTCTAAAAGAGTCCAATTCATACTAACATGAGTAATCCGCTCCTAGGTTTCATACTAACATGAGTAATCCGCTCCTAAGTTTCATACTAACATGAGTAATCCGCTCCTAAGTTTCATACTAACATGAGTAATCCGCTCCTATATTTCATACTAACATGAGTAATCCGCTCCTAAGTTTCATACTAACATGAGAAATCCGCTCCTAGGTTTCATACGAACATGAGTAATCCGCTCCTAAGTTTCATACTAACATGAGTAATCCGCTCCTAAGTTTCATACTAACATGAGAAATCCGCTCCTAAGTTTCATACTAACATGAGAAATACGCTCCTAGGTTTCATACTAACAAGAGTAATCCGCTCCTAGGTTTCATACTAACATGAGTAATCCGCTCCTAGGTTTCATATTAACCTCATTGACATCAATGATAAGGTCACTGTTTCTCCAAAAGTCAAGTTGTTTTTACCCATTTTATCAAATAACTTTTTTTTTATTAACAATTGTATCGTGCGATTCTCTTTATCATGTAATATATAACTGTTCAAATAATTTTTGTTCCTTTTATTTTTTCACTGTTTATTCAGTCTGCCTGTTTTTATCTGAGTGGTTTATCTTATATTTGTATCTTCTTCGTATATTTTAAAAAAACATATACTTATACCTGCGGTCCATTAAGTAGCACTAAAATATGTTTTACTTATTGTTTCTCCTTAGGTCTAGTTTCTCATATTGAACAGTAAAAATTTTTGTTTACTCGTTCATTAACTCACTGTAATCTCTTATTAAGATCTGTGTCCTATTGCAATTTTTAAATAATTTCACCTTGTTTACCTTCCTCGAGGACCCGGCATGGCCAGGTGATTAAGGCACTCGACTCGTAATCCGAGGGTCGCGGGTACGAATTCCCGTCACACCAAACATGCTCGCCCTTTCAGCCGTGGGATTGTTATAATGTTACCAACAATCCCACTATTCGTTGGTAAAAGAGTAGCTCAAGAGTTGGCGGTGGGTGGTTATGACTAGCTGCCTTCCATCTAGTCTTACACTGCTAAATTAGGGACAGCTAGCGCAGATAGCCCACGTGTAGCTTTGCGCAATATTCAAACCGAACAGAACCTTTCTCAATTCCACTGTCTGTTTTTATTATTCATCACATGTCTTTATATTTAATTTCTATTTGCTAACCTCCTTCCCTCCATTCCAGATACGACTCGAATCCATCCAGAAATTAGTATCCCAACCTGGATGCAGAGCTGAGGTTCCTTGGTTTGCATTCATTACAGTAAAAATAACTAAATAATAAAATTAGTCCAAGATCTGACGATGTACAGTATGGACTAATTGCTTTCCCTCTAGTCTATCAGTTCAAAATTAGCGACGTTAGCGCAGATAGCCTTAGGAAAATTCTGTACGACGTTGAACAAAAAAATACTTCATTCGATCGGCTGGTATGGGTACTAACACTTTTACCGACAAGGAGAGGACAACGTTTCGACCTTCCCAAGTCATCTTCAGGTTAAGAAGATGACCTAGGAAGGTCAAAACGCTGTTCTATCCTTATCAATAAAAGTGTTAATACAATACCAGCCGATCTGAGATACATTTTTAATTTAAGTGGGTTTCTCATCATCAAGAAATCCTTCATCCTGGATTTGAAGATGAAAATTAATCCACAAACCAGAGAATCTCCAGTAAAATGATCAAAGTCCTGGTTACTTGAAAGATGAGAAAGGCCAAGCTAGCTGGTGTTAAATCAGTAAAAACTTTGTTCAGGAATAAAACCACAGTCGGGTTTGTGTCTTTCAGTGTGAAGACAGTAACGTCAGACTGTGGTTTTGCTGGAAAGATAGTTTAAATATGTCAACACTTACTAGTATCCTGATTTAAAGCTTTCGACTCGTGATAGGTCCTCAGCTAGTACAGCGGTAAGTCTACGGATTTGCAACGCTAAAACCAGGAGTTCAATTCCCCTGGGTGGGCTCAGCAGATAGCCCGATGTGGCTTTGCTATAAGAAAAACACACAAACTTGCGATAAGCGTTTCGTCATTCAAAGCCTCTCACCAAACATGCTCGTCTTTTAAGTCGTGGGGGAATTATAATGTTACAGTGAAAAGAGTAGCCCAAGAGTTGGCGGTTGGTGGTGTGTTGGCTATATGCCTTCCCTCTAGTCTTTCGCTTCAAAATTAGAAAGTGATGATGTAGAAAGTCCTATAAAAAAGTATCTCACTTGTAATCACTGTGTGTAAAGCTAAAAAGGACGTCTTTGATGTAAATACGTTTACGTGAACTTAACACCTAATTGTTTCACATTGAATACAGTTTTACGTAATGTTTTTCATATAAATAATCATTAAGCTATCCTTTACCACTAAAGTGTGTATGTTGGTAATTAATGTTCTAGAATGGCATAAAACATGTTATTAAATTGTGTTAATGCGTAATGTAACGTGAAGTGGTGATAGAATATTGTTGGGAAATAATGTGAAGTGAGGAGAAAATATTGTTTGAAAATAACGTGAAGTGGTGAGAAAATATTGTTTGAAAATAACGTGAAGTGGTGAGAAAATATTGTTTGAAAATAACGTGAAGTGGTGAGAAAATACTGTTGGAAAATAACGTGAAGTGGTGAGAAAATATTGTTAGTAAATAACGTGAAGTGGTGAGAACATATTGCTGGAAAGTAACGTGAAATGGTGAGAAAGTGCAATACATTTGATTGGTGCATCAAAAAATATTGTTAATTTGCAGAAAACATTATTTTCCCCTACAGCGTGAAGTCAAATCCACTGATTATTTAGAGTATCCCAATATTTGGTTATGGATACCGTTGACTAGCTGCTTTATTTTAGTTTATCAGTTCGTAATTAGTGACGGTGAAGACAGATGATTCGTATACACGAATATTCCGAATCAACAAGTAAAAGTTTTGTGTCTCCGTCTATCGGGAGCTATACAAAACAAAATTAAATCAAGGTTTCATTTTTTATCCTGATCATCATATTCTGAGTCTTAACAAAAATGGTTGTTTAGGTGTGATCTAAATATGACAGTCTTAATAAATATGGTTGTTTAGGTGTGATCAAAATATGACAGTCTTAATAAATATGGTTGTTTAGGTGTGATCAAAATATGACAGCCTCAATAAATATGGTTGTTTAGGTGTGATCAAAATATGACAGTCTTAATAAATATGGTTGTTTAGGTGTGATCTAAATATGACAGCCTTAATAAATATGGTTGTTTAGGTGTGATCTAAATATGACAGCCTCAATAAATATGGTTGTTTAGGTGTGATCAAAATATGACAGTCTTAATAAATATGGTTGTTTAGGTGTGATCAAAATATGACAGTCTTAATAAATATGGTTGTTTAGGTGTGATCTAAATATGACAGCCTCAATAAATATGGTTGTTTAGGTGTGATCAAAATATGACAGCCTCAATAAATATGGTTGTTTAGGTGTGATCAAAATATGACAGTCTTAATAAATATGGTTGTTTAGGTGTGATCAAAATATGACAGCCTCAATAAATATGGTTGTTTAGGTGTGATCAAAATATGACAGTCTTAATAAATATGGTTGTTTAGGTGTGATCTAAATATGACAGCCTTAATAAATATGGTTGTTTAGGTGTGATCTAAATATGACAGCCTCAATAAATATGGTTGTTTAGGTGTGATCAAAATATGACAGTCTTAATAAATATGGTTGTTTAGGTGTGATCAAAATATGACAGTCTTAATAAATATGGTTGTTTAGGTGTGATCTAAATATGACAGCCTCAATAAATATGGTTGTTTAGGTGTGATCAAAATATGACAGCCTCAATAAATATGGTTGTTTAGGTGTGATCAAAATATGACAGTCTTAATAAATATGGTTGTTTAGGTGTGATCAAAATATGACAGCCTCAATAAATATGGTTGTTTAGGTGTGATCAAAATATGACAGTCTTAATAAATATGGTTGTTTAGGTGTGATCAAAATATGACAGCCTCAATAAATATGGTTGTTTAGGTGTGATCAAAATATGACAGTCTCAATAAATATGGTTGTTTAGGTGTGATCAAAATATGACAGCCTCAATAAATATGGTTGTTTAGGTGTGATCTAAATATGACAGCCTCAATAAATATGGTTGTTTAGGTGTGATCAAAATATGACAGTCTCAATAAATATGGCTGTTTAGGTGTGATCAAAATATGACAGCCTCAATAAATATGGTTGTTTAGGTGTGATCAAAATATGACAGTCTCAATAAATATGGTTGTTTAGGTGTGATCTAAATATGACAGCCTCAATAAATATGGTTGTTTAGGTGTGATCAAAATATGACAGTCTTAATAAATATGGTTGTTTAGGTGTGATAAAAATATGACAGTCTTAATAAATATGGTTGTTTAGGTACGATCAAAATATGACAGTCTTAATAAATATGGTTGTTTAGGTGTGATCAAAATATGACAGTCTTAATAAATATGGTTGTTTAGGTGTGATCAAAATGTGACAGTCTTAATAAATATGGTTGTTTAGATGTGATTAAAATATGACAGTCTTAATAAATATGGTTGTTTAGGTACGATCAAAATATGACAGTCTCAATAAATATGGTTGTTTAGGTGTGATCAAAATATGACAATCTTAATAAATATGGTTGTTTAGGTGTGATCTAAATATGACAGTCTTAATAAATATGGTTGTTTAGGTGTGATAAAAATATGACAGCCTTAATAAATATGGTTGTTTAGGTGTGATAAAAATATGACAGTCTTAATAAATATGGTTGTTTAGGTACGATCAAAATATGACAGTCTCAATAAATATGGTTGTTTAGATGTGATCAAAATATGACAGTTTTAATAAATATGGTTGTTTAGGTACGATCAAAATATGACAGTCTCAATAAATATGGTTGTTTAGGTGTTATAAAAATATGACAGACTTAATAAATATGGTTGTTTAGGTACGATCAAAATATGACAGTCTCAATAAATATGGTTGTTTAGGTGTGATAAAAATATGACAGTCTTAATAAATATGGTTGTTTAGATGTTACTGAGGGACACCGAAAGAAAATAAATAATTTTGCCACCGGTTCGGCATGGCCAGGTGGTTAAGGCACTCGACTCGTAATCTGAGGGTTACGGTTTCGAATCCCCGTCCCACCAAATGTGATCGCCCTTTTAACCGTGGAGCCGTTATAATATTTGTTTACTCTCACTGTTTGTTGGTAAACGAGTAGCCCAGGAGTTCGGGGATAGGTAGTGATGACTAGCTGCCTTCCCTCTAGTCTTACACTGCTAATTTAGGGACGGCTAGCACAGATAGCTCTCCTGTAGCTTTGAGCGAAGTATAAAACTAGTAAGCATGTAATGTTGCCATCTACCGACGGAAGGGAACCAGGCGACAACTCTCACCTTCAGGGCTCCACTGATATAGAGGTTTTTTATTTGATAATTTTTAAAAATATATTTTCAAACTTTTTCTTTCTTTTTGCATTTTCTTAATTTTGGTTTGTAAACCTCTTATGGGGTAAAAAGAAACCTTGACAGGGGTTAGTTTAGAGAGAGGGAAGTCTGATGAATTCCTTCTCCAACAGGGGTGTTCAGGAACGTTGTGGTTCATCTCCGTCCCCCGTTCATGGAAGTTTATTTACCTTTACTTGGGAGTTTTCCTAAATTTTAATTTGGCTTGTTTGAGGTGGTGAAGTGAGGTCGGGCAGTATGAAAATGTCGGGTGAGAATTCTGAGTGAGACCAAGGCGGCACAAGAGAAGTAGGCCAGGCCGAAGCCTGTACTCAAAAAAGCCGAACGGCAGACGAGACGAAACATCAAGTCAAACGGCACATTTCTGGGCCGGGCAAGGATGTTGTCTTGGCTGGGATCTAAAGAACCAGTGCCTGAGAATTAGTTGTGAGGAGGAAACGGGAGTACCCCGAGTAAACCCACTTTCATGGCGCCGAATAATCTACCCTGATCGTGCCCGGAAGTAGCTGGAAAAGGAAAACATGGTTATAAATTCAAATTGTAATAGAACACGTGTGGCTTATGGTAAGAATGTGAAGGTAGCTGTTCAAATGGTGACTTGGAGAACTGTGATCTTGTAATGAGAACTGACATATCCCAGTAGGTGTCTCGTAAATCCTGTTATTGAAGCGAAAAGGCTTAACCGGCAGATCTAGGGTGGTTGGTTTTCATGACATAATATTCTTCAATTTCGTTCGTGAGTGTATCATGTTCATCAGTGTCGTTATGGGGGGGATCCCCACAACGTGCTTAAATGGCGCTACGCCCTTGCTAATGAATAATAAATCCGATAAACTTATTGTTTTTAGTTAACATGTTAACATGACGATAAACTTATTATTTTTAGTTAACATAACGGTAAACTTATTGTTTCATGTTAACATAACGGTAAACTTATTGTTTCATGTTAACATAACTGTTAGTAGCATGTTAACATAACTGTTAGTTAACATGTTAACATTACGGAAAATTAGTTGCTTACACATTTGCTTGAATTGGTCTCTGTATTTGTTTTATTGGTCAGTTATGTGTGTGTGATCTAATCATTAATGTGGTTTTATATTTGTGATCTAATCATTCATGTGGTTTTATATTTGTAATCTAATCATTAATGTGGTTTTATATTAGTGATCTAATCATTAATGTGGTTTTATATTGGTGATCTAATCATGAATGTGGTTTTATATTTGTGATCTAATCATGAATGTGGTTTTATATTTGTGATCTAATCATTAATGTGGTTTTATATTTGCGATCTAATCATTAATGTGGTTTTATATTTGCGAACTAATCATTAATGTGGTTTTATATTTGTGATCTAATCATTAATGTGATTTTATATTTGCGATCTAATCATTAATGTGATTTTATATTTGCGATCTAATCATTAATTTGGTTTTATATTTGCGATCTAATCATTAATGTGGTTTTATATTTGTGATCTAATCATTAATTTGGTTTTATATTTGCGATCTAATCATTAATGTGGTTTTATATTTGTGATCTAATCATTAATTTGGTTTTATATTTGCGATCTAATCATTAATGTGGTTTTATATTTGTGATTTAATCATTAATTTGGTTTTATATTTGTTCTCAGCCCATTATTTTAAATGTTCATTGTACTTGAGGTATTTTCCAATTTTTTTCTATTCGCTTACATTTTCTTGCATTTTTCAAATATTTTCCAATACGTTCTCTTGTCCACCATTATTGTTATTTGCTTACAATTATTCCACAACACATTTCTTTACGTAAGTTATCCGTCACTCCTAATTCACTTCTTATTTTCAAGTATAATTATTTGTTTCAGTTATCATTATGTTTTTGTTATGTAACAATTTCCCAACAGGTTTCTTTGCGTGAATTATCCGTCATTTTGGTTACATTTTTACTCTGTTCTTCAGCGGTTTTGTTCGTATCTAATAATATCTCATCACTCCACTGTTTAAGTCTTCTCGGTATGCTGATTTTGTCAATACATCCCACTGATAATTGGTGTTACCAGTTCTTTCTTCAGTCTGCTAGTGATACTGGTTATTTTCCAACTTTTACTGTCTTTAGATTTATGGATACTGCTATTCTTTAGGTCAATTTGCTTGTGTAATTAATAGAATTTTCAGTTAGACATTCCCAATTTGTCTGTTTGTTTTGGAATTTCGCACAAAGCTACTCGAGGGCTATCTGCGCTAGCCGTCCCCAATTTAGCAGTGTAAGACTAGAGGGAAGGCAGCTAGTCATCACCACCCACCGCCAACTCTTGGGCTACTCCTTCACCAACGAATAGTGGGATTGACCGTCACATTATACGCCCTCACGGCTGGGAGGGCGAGCATGTTTAGCGCGACGCGGGCGCGAACCCGCGACCCTCGGATTACGAGTCGCACGCCTTACGCGCTTGGTCATGCCAGGCCAGACCTTCCCAAACAATTCGTGATTGTACAGTTTTAAAAACATACTTTAAATTTAGCCAGCCGGATTAGAATTGAGGTGGATAGTAAATGTGTACGAGGCTTGTGATTAGGAAACAGCGTTGATTATTATTAGATCATCTTATCCATTCTTTTATTATTGTATTTTTATGAGGGATTTATTTTAATAAGTGTGTTATTGATTAATGTTTTCTTATATCAAAGTCGATGAAGCGTCGCTGTCGATGTTACTAACCTATATGATTTTTTTAACCTAATTATTAATTAATTTTTACTGTTTCGTTTATTATTATTTTATAGCCACTATCTGCCCATTTGTTTTACTCTATTCGTTCTTATAACGTTAAAAATTGTGTTTCGATACCTGCTAATAGCATACATAGCCTTTTGTGTGGCTTTATGTTTAAGAGAAAAAAAAACCCAAACAATGTTATTCTGTTTCCAAAGTGCTGCCATCTTCAGGGAAGTCTTAAAAAAGGGATTGTATTTGATTACTGTAGCTTTCTGAACAAAAAAAAAATCTCGAGTTCAAACTCTTAGTACCCTAACAATCTGTCCCGAAAGAATTATAAAAGTATTTTTCTGTGTTCGTATCATGAGTTTACTAATCATTTTTTTCTGTATTATCTTCAAACAAATTTGTAATTTTTTCCCAGTTAAATATTTTCGAAAACATGACAGAAGAAAGACGAGAAGACGAGTTCTCACAAAACCGTGAATTGATCGAGATAAAAGAACCTAAGAATGTCGAACATACAGTGGAGAAGAAGTGTCGTAAGTTATTTGAAATTTCCAATCAAACCGACCAAGAAAAAAGCTTTTCAAAGATAAAAACATCTTCGCTGAACCACGTAGAGAAACAACTAGCGACACCTTTAGACGAACTTACAGGCTCGGCAAAAGAATGTTGGTCAATCCATCAACGACTGAAGGCAGAAGAACTATACATACCATTGACTGTCTTACAGAGGTAAGCAAAATATTCTGATGGACATTGATTTATGACTGACTGGAACAAGTAAACATATGTGCAGCTAATACTTCGTTTAAGATATGTTATCAGTTTTTGCCGGATTGATTTTAAAATGCAAACCTGCCTAATGGAAACAGTGTGTAGATTTTAAGCATTAAATTACTGCAGCGTTATCTGACAGAAATACATCAAAGATTTGATAAATGAAGACGTGATCGTATTACACAAACCTTGATATCTATAATTACTTTAAAATCCATCGACTATTTCAACTGTTCCAGCTTCAATTTAAACCCACTCCGTTTTCTTTTCTCAAAGAGGGAAAATATTATAAGGAATGTTTTTTTCTCATAAGTTTTGTAAAATTATTTTACAGAAATAAGTACGTTATATTAAAACGATTATGAATAATTGCCGATTATCTGTGGCGCCACATCTACATCCTGAGAATGGAGAAAATAAAGTTTTCCTAAACGAGAAACTGACGCGATACGGGAAAATCGTGATCCCTATTGCAAATCTACATGTAAACAGGATAAAAATTTCGCGAAGTTGAGGGTTGCACATCGCGTAATAAAAAAGTTTTCTCAGTATCATATAAGCAATAGTTTCATTATAGTATGATGATGATGAAGGGTATGTAACAGCCCTTTTTGACGCAAAATCGTCATTCACTAAAATCATAGCAGGTGAAGAAGAAGGTATTCCTTGTACTTAAAGGCACTAGAAAACAAAGGAATATGGATCAACTCGGGTACTAGGACCATTCAGAAAGAGACCTGCAACAAGTGTATCCAAGGCAAGGCAAGTAAAATGCGATATACTGTAATAGGGAAAAGCCATTCGAGTTCCCCGGGCAACTGTATGCAACGTAATCAAGAAGGGTTTTGGTCTGGAAACGAGGTCGACAGGGTATTGGTTCACCAATGAAAGACTTCCATTTATACTTTTCATTCGACCTTCTCATACCTTAAGCAGCTGGAGAATGAACTTGGTATTTATCCTATTACAATCGAAGATTATGCACTCGAAATGTTGAAACGGACCCTGGGAAACAGTGGTTCTTGTACACTAGGAATCATTACCGGAGGAGTGGTGTGCTTTGAACTGAACATCCTTATGACAGAGCTTATATTGAAAATAGAAACCACTCTAAAGGATTACCGTAAAATTACAGTTGTCAGATAGAATACGACTGAACTTAGCGACACGAACTGTAACGAAGAGACGAGGTTCCGAAATGTTTTAACATAACGTACCCAACCCTGTGAAAACTTCTGTTGTCACTATCCGCACGAGATGTCTACCGATTTTTGTCACTAGTTCCATCATCTTGAAACGACAATAGCGGATATCAGGTAGTACAGACATACGAGTACGTGCTTTGTATTTACGTTGGGAAAAACCTTTACGCTAGATAAGTGAAGTGAACAAAAACAGTCATTGGCCACAATTTAATTTTTCAAGTTATACAGCCACACAAAAGTGGTTGTAATAAATAAACCTTGTATTCTGAAAATTGTGTGATATCGAAGCTAAAGTTCACTGTCATATAAGCCCAGTTTATCCCTCGTTGGTTAACCCGTGTTCAGGGTTACCAGTGAGAAATAGAATTCTCCTAAACCAGTATAACATAATGACACACGTTGATCAAAACGAAGATAGAAGTGGACCTACCTCGAACTTAGATTTCGAGATTCAACAATTTTCGGAATACTATGTTTATTAGTAATATAGTATAAATAATATAAAACACAGAAGAAATATGTTTCTCGGGCAACGAGAAACAAACAAAACTCGTAGCACGTGCATGAAATAGTGTTCACACTAACAACTATTTATAGGGACACGTAAATACAGCCGAATTCTTTTCCTTTAAAGAAGTTACTAGACGTTATAGTTGGCTGTCAAAATGATGTAAGTTATTGTATCATAAACAGTGCGTAACGGTAAGAAGTGGTCATACAGGCAACTGTTTAAGTGACAATTGTAAAGCCGTAAAGCATGATGGGAATAAAAAAATTTGTTTTACCTTATTGTTTATTGTAACTTGATTAATGAATATGCTTACTTATTTGAAAATAATTTAATACATTACACTGTAAACCGATATATATGTGTATACAGGAGAGATGCCTGTCAATGTTTGATTGTATATATATGTGTATACAGGAGAGATGCCTGTCAATGTTTGATTGTATATATATGTGTATACAGGAGAGATGCCTGTCAATGTTTGATTGTATATATATGTGTATACAGGAGAGATGTCTGTCAATGTTTGATTGTATAAATGTATGTATACAGGAGAGATGTCTGCTAATGTTTGATTGTATATATATATATGTATGTATACAGGAGAGATGTCTGCTAATGTCTGCTAATGATTTGTATATATATATATATGTGTATACAGGAGAGATGTCTGCTAATGTTTGATTGTATATATATATATATATACAGGAGAGATGTCTGCTAATGTTTGATTGTGTCTGCTAATGTTTGATTGTATATATATATATACAGGAGAGATGTCTGCTAATGTTTGATTGTATATATATATATATATATATGTGTGTATACAGGAGAGATGTCTGCTATGAGAGATGCTAATATGATTGTATATATATGTGTGTACAGGAGAGATGTCCGCTAATATTGATATATATATATGTTTGTGTATACAGGAGAGATGTCTGCTAATGTTTGATTGTATATATATATATGTGTATACAGGAGAGATGTCTGCTAATGTTTGATTGTGTGTATACAGGAGAGATGTCTGCTAATGTTTGATTGTATATATATATATGTGTATACAGGAGAGATGTGTTTGATTGTATATATATATATGTGGTATACAGGAGAGATGTCTGTTTGATGTGCATACAGGAGAGATGTCTGCTAATGATTATATATATGTGCATACAGGAGAGATGTGTGTATACAGGAGAGATGTCTGCTAATGTTTGATTGTATATATATATATATATATATGTGTATACAGGAGAGATGTCTGCTAATGTTTGATTGTATATATATATATACAGGAGAGATGTCTGCTAATGTTTGATTGTATATGTGTATACAGGAGAGATGTCTGCTAATGTTTGATTATATATATATATACAGGAGAGATATATATATATGTATACAGGAGAGATGTCTGACTAATGTTTGATTGTATGATACAGGAGAGATGTTTGATATATATATATGTGTGTATACAGGAGAGATGTCTGCTAATGCCTGATCATTGTATATATATACGTGCATACAGGAGAGATGCTAATGATTGTATATATATATACAGGAGAGATGTCTGCCAATGCCTGATTGCATATATATGTGTATACAGGAGAGATGTCTGCTAATGTTTGATTGTATATATGTGTATACAGGAGAGATGTCTGCTAATGTTTGATTGATTGTATATATATATATATGTGTGTGTATACAGGAGAGATGTCTGCTAATGTTTGATTGTATATATATATATATGTGTATACAGGAGAGAGATGTCTGCTAATGTTTGATTGTCTGCTAATGTTTGATTGTATATATATATATATGTGTATATATATATATATGTGTGTATGTATGTGTATACAGGAGAGATGTCTGCTAATGTATACATGTGTATACAGGAGAGATGTCTGCTAATGTTTGATATATATATATGTGTGTATACAGGAGAGATGTCTGCTAATGTTTGATTGTATATATATACATATATGTGTGTATACAGGAGAGATGTCTGCTAATGTTTGATACAGGAGAGATGTATATATATATATATGTGTATACAGGAGAGATGTCTGCTAATGTTTGATTGTATATATATATATGTGTATACAGGAGAGATGTCTGCTAATGTTTGATTGTATATATATATATATATGTGTATACAGGAGAGATGTCTGCTAATGTTTGATTGTATATATATATATATGTGTATACAGGAGAGATGTCTGCTAATGTTTGATTGTATATATATATATATATATATGTGTATACAGGAGAGATGTCTGCTAATGTTTGATTGTATATATATATATGTGTATACAGGAGAGATGTCTGCTAATGTTTGATTGTATATATATATATGTGTATACAGGAGAGATGTCTGCTAATGTTTGATTGTATATATATATATGTGTATACAGGAGAGATGTCTGCTAATGTTTGATTGTATATATATATATATATGTGTATACAGGAGAGATGTCTGCTAATGTTTGATTGTATATATATATATATGTGTATACAGGAGAGATGTCTGCTAATGTTTGATTGTATATATATATATGTGTATACAGGAGAGATGTCTGCTAATGTTTGATTGTATATGTATACAGGAGAGATGTCTGCTAATATATATATATATATGTGTGTATACACAGGAGAGATGTCTGCTAATGTTTGATTGTATATATATATATATATGTGTATACAGGAGAGATGTCTGCTAATGTTTGATTGTATATATATATATATGTGTATACAGGAGAGATGTCTGCTAATGTTTGATTGTATATATATATATATGTGTATACAGGAGAGATGTCTGCTAATGTTTGATTGTATATATATATATGTGTATACAGGAGAGATGTCTGCTAATGTTTGATTGTATATATATATATATGTGTGTATACAGGAGAGATGTCTGCTAATGTTTGATTGTATATATATATATATGTGTATACAGGAGAGATGTCTGCTAATGTTTGATTGTATATATATATATATATATATGTGTGTGTATACAGGAGAGATGTCTGCTAATGTTTGATTGTATATATATATATATATATATGTGTATACAGGAGAGATGTCTGCTAATGTTTGATTGTATATATATATATATATGTGTGTATACAGGAGAGATGTCTGCTAATGTTTGATTGTATATATATATATGTGTGTATACAGGAGAGATGTCTGCTAATGTTTGATTGTATATATATATATATGTGTGTATACAGGAGAGATGTCTGCTAATGTTTGATTGTATATATATATATGTGTGTATACAGGAGAGATGTCTGCTAATGTTTGATTGTATATATATATATATATATATGTGTGTATACAGGAGAGATGTCTGCTAATGTTTGATTGTATATATATATATATATGTGTGTGTGTATACAGGAGAGATGTCTGCTAATGTTTGATTGTATATATATATATGTGTGTGTATACAGGAGAGATGTCTGCTAATGTTTGATTGTATATATATATATGTGTGTGTATACAGGAGAGATGTCTGCTAATGTTTGATTGTATATATATATATGTGTATACAGGAGAGATGTCTGCTAATGTTTGATTGTATATATATATATATATGTGTGTATACAGGAGAGATGTCTGCTAATGTTTGATTGTATATATATATATATGTGTGTATACAGGAGAGATGTCTGCTAATGTTTGATTGTATATATATATATATATATATATATATATATGTGCGTATACAGGAGAGATGTCTAATGCTAATGTTTGATTGCGTGTGTATATATATATGTCTGCTAATGTTTGATTGTATATATACATACGTGTGTGTATACAGGAGAGATGTCTGCTAATGTTTGATTGTATATATATATATATATATGTGTGTGTATACAGGAGAGATGTCTGCTAATGTTTGATTGTATATATATATATATATATGTGTATACAGGAGAGATGTCTGCTAATGTTTGATTGTATAGGAGAGATATATATATTTGATTGTATATATATACATACAGGAGAGATGTCTGCTAATGTTTGATTGTATATATATATATATATATGTATACAGGAGAGATGTCTGCTAATGTTTGATTGTATATATATATATATGTGTGTGTGTATACAGGAGAGATGTCTGCTAATGTTTGATTGTATATATATATATATGTGTGTGTGTATACAGGAGAGATGTCTGCTAATGTTTGATTGTATATATATATATATGTGTATACAGGAGAGATGTCTGCTAATGTTTGATTGTATATATATATATATATGTGTGTATACAGGAGAGATGTCTGCTAATGTTTGATTGTATATATATATATGTGTGTATACAGGAGAGATGTCTGCTAATGTTTGATTGTATATATATATATATGTGTATACAGGAGAGATGTCTGCTAATGTTTGATTGTATATATATATATATGTGTGTATACAGGAGAGATGTCTGCTAATGTTTGATTGTATATATATATATATATGTGTATACAGGAGAGATGTCTGCTAATGTTTGATTGTATATATATATATGTGTATACAGGAGAGATGTCTCCTAATGTTTGATTGTATATATATATATGTGTATACAGGAGAGATGTCTCCTAATGTTTGATTGTATATATATATATATATGTGTATACAGGAGAGATGTCTGCCAAAGTTTGATTATATATATATATATATATGTGTGTGTGTGTGTGTATACAGGAGAGATGTCTGCTAATGTTTGATTGTATATATATGTGTATACAGGAGAGATGTCTGTCAATGTTTGATTGTATATATATGTGTATACAGGAGAGATGTCTGTCAATGTTTGATTGTATATGAATATCAGCAGTGTTTGGGTAACACAATATTTTAATGGCACAGATTCATATATTGATCATATTTCATAATAAACTATACAAATAAACACTTGTTAATGGATTTAAGAAGATAACGTTTATTATTTAGTTTCGAGATCTAATCTCAACATTTTCCAGCCATTTAGAATATATACAGTTTCTAGCTGTTCAAGTTCACAAGTTCCGGTACCAAGAAAAATAACCAATGACTACAGAAGATTACTTTATGCCAAAATGTATCGTATTATATTATAAGAAAGTCTTAGAAGGTATTACTTACAAGTTAGAATGTACTATATTATAAGAAAGTCTTAGAAGATATTACTTACAAGTTAGAATGTACGATACTATAAGAAAGTCTTAGAAAATATTAATTACATGTTAGAATGTACTATATTGTAAGAAAGTCTCAAAAGATATTAATTACAAGTCAGAATGTATTCTATTATAAGAAAGTCTCAGAAGATATTAATTACAAGTCAGAATGTATTATATTATAAGAAAGTCTTAGAAGATATTAATTACAAGTTATAATGTATTATATTATAATAAAGTCTTAGAAAATATTAATTACAAGTTATAATGTATTATATTAATAAGTTATAAGTCTTAGAAGATATTAATTACAAGTTATAATATATTATATTATAAGAAAGTCTTAGAAGATATTAATTACAAGTCAGAATGTATTGCAAATTAATTTTTGTCAATAATAACACTAAAAGTTTTCTTTATTTAATATCGGTAAATTTATTTAACAGTTAATGAACAACGTGCATTTCTTATAATGTCAACATAGATGTGTCCCCCTCTTTTATAAGTACAAAGATTATGTCGTATCTTGACACATTTTTGTCAGGTTTGTTTTAATTATAGTTCACGTTATTAAACCTTAGTTATTTCTAAGGTTCCGGCCGGCCAGTTCACCGTCTTTTAGTGGCGATGTACAATTATGTTTCAGTTTCTAGTACATCTTCACATAAAGTGACTTCTTACTGCAGTTTCCGCTTGTCATCTTCATTTAAGACTCTGCATAGTGTGTAGGATATACGCAAACGTTATGGTCATGGGTAAATACAATTTATGTACTTTTGGTTTCTCTTTAGAGCGTTAATGACACCGACAGAGATAAGAGAAGTGACAAAACCTAATTCACACATCCATCATAGCATCTGAAGATAGAGATGTCTTTCGACCAACTGGATGATGCCTAAGTCTGCAATCTCTTTTTCTAAACAGACAGAACATCCTCTGTAACCTGGATTTACCTACACATTGCTGGAACCTCAGCGTACAAAAATTCTATGGATCCATCTCATGTATTTGCTTTCCAGTGTACAATATTCTGCTATCATGTGAGATACATTCCTTTAAATACTTTATAAATATTTTTTGTTTCTAAAATCCGTGCAAAGCTGCTCGAGGAGTACTTGTGCTAACCATCCCAATTTTCAAGTGATAAGCTAGAAGAAAGGAAGATAACACTCACTGCCAACTCTTAGGTAACATTTTACAAACAACTGAAATTAATCATTACATTATAATGCTCCCATGTCTGAAAATTCGACCATGTTCAATAACTGTATTCGAGCCCTTGACCCCAGATCGCCCTAACTACCAAGTTATGATAGGGCTCGTCTCTTTCTTGGAGGGACCTATTGGCTGTGAGTTTTAATAAACAAACAGGAGAATATACATTTATCTGATAAAGCATGTCATGTAAGAATAGAAACTATTTTATTAACTCGTTCAATCGGTTTGTCTTAGAAAGAAATGCCTTTAACACTGAAGTAAATCATATGAGAACAAAATATTACATTCATCTCCGAGTTTGTTGGTAACGTCAAAGATAGCTACCCTATTATATGAGATGACACCATTATTAAATGTAGTTACTATTTTGGTTTTTACAAAAAATAACAACTTGAAATCCATTCTTTTTCGCAGGACATTCAGACAACTAGTTATCGATAATTATAATATTTCTTTTTGCCAGACTGCTTTTCCAACTTATCAAATTACACAGCGCCATCTAGTCCCGAAACATAATATTACGTTAAAGTTAACGTTAATAATCTGCACGTTCTCTTCTCATTTTATGAATACAAAATTTTTATTTAGATATTCCAGGATCTAGACATTTATTATCTAACTGTAGTATGTTTATCTAACTGTACCATGTAATGACAGAATCTTATGACAACACGTTGAGATAATTATAGTTTAAAAAGAACATGACACCAGTTATTTGAAATAATTATAGGTGAGCTACCCATGAATCAACAATATCTAATTATAGTACAACAGGAATTTCCATCTTCCATTGATCTTAGGTTCACAATTGGCCCAAAAGATAACGTAATGTCCAAAGAGCTTGTCGGTACAGCTGGATCAAGACTTCTGTCTGAAATGTACACAACACTGATCTGGGTTATAGTACAGTAAGACGGAAAATCCTGTTGTATTATAGTACAATAAGACGGAAAATCCTGTTGTATTATAGTACAGTAAGACGGAAAATCCTGTTGTATTATAGTACAGTAAGACGGAAAATCCTGTTGTATTATAGTACAATAAGACGGAAAATCCTGTTGTATTATAGTACAGTAAGACGGAAAATCCTGTTGTATTATAGTACAGTAAGACGGAAAATCCTGTTGTATTATAGTACAGTAAGACGGAAAATCCTGTTGTATTATAGTACAGTAAGACGAAAAATCCTGTTGTATTATAGTACAGTAAGACGGAAAATCCTGTTGTATTATAGTACAGTAAGACGGAAAATCCTGTTGTATTATAGTACAGTAAGACAGAAAATCCTGTTGTATTATAGTACAGTAAGACGGAAAATCCTGTTGTATTATAGTACAGTAAGACGGAAAATCCTGTTGTATTATAGTGCAGTAAGACGGAAAATCCTGTTGTATTATAGTGCAGTAAGACGGAAAATCCTGTTGTATTATAGTGCAGTAAGACGGAAAATCCTGTTGTATTATAGTGCAGTAAGACGGAAAATCCTCTTGTATTATAGTGCAGTAAGACGGAAAATCCTGTTGTAACATTTATCCTACTCTGATGAATGGATCTGGCATGGCCAGAAATCCGTAAGTCTCAAGTTTGAATCTCTGTCACACCAAACATACTTGTTCTGTCAGTCGTGGAGGCATTGTAAGAGAATACCAAGGGTTAGAGATGATGGTGATAAATTGGTGATGACTAGTTGTCTGTCCTTTAGTTTTTCTCTGCTAAGTCAGAAATGGATGGTGCAACTAGACTTCGTGTAGGTTTGTAGGCAATAAAAACTAAACCCTACTTCAAAATACATTGTACAGTTTGGTTCTATAGTTGTATACAAACTGAACATAAATTATTTTTAACATCCGAGGGTTTACCTGAAATTGTTTGGGATTATTTATCACAACATAAAAAGATAAATGTTTTTATTAATAATTATCTGATGAGTAAAAGTTACGAAAATAAGCGAATATCTCAGCTTTTGAGATGTAGGAGTCAGTATTTGAATTTATACATATTTTGTATTGTACGGAAACTATTCCATCAGGATATAGAAACGTATAACTTTAAATTTAAACTCTCAGTACGTCATTTTGTTTCAGATGAATTTTTTTTAGACAAATGTTTGATGAAGCGTATCAAAATGAACTCAGCAACCATTTGAACATCTAATCGTTTACTTCAAACTTCGGACCAATTACGATAAAGAACTGGTTTATTTCTAGAAGATTGGATTGTAGTGTACGTGCCCAAGTGATACATGTCCATATATTGTTATTACTTCGGCTATAATATATATTGAATAATTTTATCCGAAGGATGGACCACATGTTATTAAAGAAGCAGCTTTCAGATGTTTAGTTATGTTTTCTTTAAACAACCGTTATCGAGGCTATTTCCTTCACATACAGACCACCACTAGTATGAATGGGTAACTCGATACCATAAAACTTTACCTTATTTTTACTAAAGGGAGTGAGAAAACTAAATTGTGGGAAAGTATGCTCCAAATTTTTTGTTAAATCTGGAGTCAACTCATTACCTCAAATGTAATTAACTTCACAAATAAACACATCTCTGTTCAGTTCAGTATCATTAAACAATTTGTAAATGGAGCGTGTGAAAGAAGTCGAATGTTATATCCAAATACAGTGTAAATGATTTTATGGATATATGTCTAAATAAATCGATTTATACATTGTTCAACAACTTTCTTTTTGTCATTTATTCATCATTACTTCTAGAGTTAACCAACACCAGGATTTGCTCTAAGCGTAAACTAAAGCTGCACGTAAACAAGTTAAAGGTGTGATTACCAAAGCTAAGAATGATTTAATAACTTGTATTTGTCAACATACTTTATATTTCAATTCTAATGTTCCCATGATTAATATAGAACATACAAAAACACAAACTTAGACGATACAAGTTATTACTGAGAGAGTTTTCACCATGACTCATAGTACCAATACTTTCATTATTTGGTAGTGTGTTTGGTGGTAATATAGAGTGCAAATCATTTTCAATTCCAGTTCACAAGAAATTGAAGAAAAATTACCCACTATCTAAATTACAAGGCAACCTCATTAAAAAATTAAATGGAACATTTATGAATCTGAATAACAATATGTTGTCAAGTCTCACAACAATGTTTATGTTGTAAAAGAAATATTACATGAACGAGGAAAAAAGCAAAAATAAATCGCATTTCCTTAAATAGATATTACATACATTACAATTTGTTTTATATAAATAGTTTGGTTTGAATTTCGCGCAAAGCTACACGAGGGTTATCTGCGTTAGCCTTCCTTAATTTAGCAGTGTAAGACTAGAGGGAAGACCATTCACCATTCACCGCCAATTCTTGGGCTCCTCTTTTACCAACAAATAGTGGGATTGACCGTAACATTATAACGACTCCATGGCTAAAAGGGCAAGCATGTTTAGTGTGACAGGGATTCAAACCTGCTACCCTCAGATTACGAGTCGAATGCCTTAACTACCCGGCCATGCTGGGCCCATATAAATAATTCTACCTCCTCATGGAGTAAAATAATTAATTTTAACCATATGTTAAAAATGAATAAAATTTGTTTTTTTGTTTTTTTTTGTTTAAACAAGGCAGTGTTTTTACTGTTTGATTTGTTATTGATAGACAGTATTTTCATATCCTGGGATATTTTCCTATCATCATTTATCATAATGAAAAGGAATAAAAATATTTAAGATTTTGCTCTTCACTGATGAGAAGCTAATGGTTAAGATGGCACTACCTCTGTAACAATGGTTACATGCAAATATTATTATTACAGTTATACACATGCATCCATTCAAAACTATTGTTACAGATATTAATGTTATATCGTTCATATTCTATTACAGAACAATTGAATGTGAAACGCTTTTTGCATAATTTGTGTAAAATCTAATTGTATTCCATTGAATAAAGGTTTTTGAAAGGTTTATCAGATTGATGTATATTAATCTCTCTACATATAATAACCTCACTTGTAGATGAAACAAGACAGATCTCGTAAGCGAAAGCTATGATTATTTTAGGTATACAAATACTGAAATCTTTAATGGACAAGAATAATTAATGCTTTAAATTGAAGATATTGTTAAGTAATTTCTGGTAAGTAAAAGGCAGTGGTCTTCTTCTATCATAATAACCTTGTTTATACGTGAAACAGCGCCACTCCAAAACGTACGAAACTAAACGTAATTACTAACTTTAAACATATCATTACTCAAACAAACGATCCTTTTTTAAAGCCTTCAAATAGAGAATCATACCTCTGTTGCTACACCTGTAACATCTTCTCTTAATAGTTATTTCGTACATTTAATTATATATTACCTATAACCAATAGAAAGCGAAGGTTTTCGTCTATCAAATGACGTATTACATAATTCTGCATTTTCAACAGATAATAATCAATTTCACTCAGAGTACAAGTAAGATACTTAATAACTATCTTAAATGTATTTGTACGGCCCATGTTACCTAGTTAGAAAGTCAAACTGTTAAAAATAGAGGACGTTGTCTGTTTTTCTGCATGTTATTGGTCTATGTTGTTTGGTTCAATATTTAATTAAATAATGTACTTTGACAGTGTAACGTGATCTGCACGTTTCCTGAGTTTTATAACTTATAATGGCGCGGATAATAGTTAGTCACGGTTCACAAAGTAGTAAAATAATACAATTTAATAATATTTAGATTTATACTGTTACGATCTTAAAACTACGAGTAGAATTATGTTTTATTTATTTTTATTTTGGTTCTTTTTTCTGTTTTTTTTATTTATTAAAATAATTATAAACCTTGATATTTATGTTGAAGCCTTACATTATAACTATTTCAATGCTTCGGTTTTCGATTTCTGTATTATCACAGTTTATTTTTTTTTTTTTTTCGGTTCTGGTTGTGGTGGTTGTTTTGTTATTTTTTTCAGACTATCAAACGTTTTTCTGCTATTGTTAAACAAAATATAAAGGTAGAACCAGCTTCGTTCAGTTTCGTTACATAAAAGTCTTCGCTTATCACTTGTTTTTTTATTGCTTGTTTGTCTCTTGTTTTATTTCATAGAATATCAATTCCCATACGAATACCATCCTATTATACCTTTCAATAATGAAGTTTTAGGACTACTACTAGTAGTCTATAGTAGGACTTTGTAATATCTGTGGCTGCTAATAGAGAGTTCTGTCCTGTCAATTTGTTATTGCTAATACACGCATGTCAAAGAGGTAAAATTTGTTAGCATATTGGACAACACATATTTTGCTATTATTGTTAGCGGGATTTATTTTATCTGATAAAAATGAGGCTGCTGGAGTTGAAAAGGGCAACTTTGAGTGGTGTAAACTAGTGTAACACGTAAAAACTTACATCTGTTTACGATAAGTACACAATACCTACGCGTTACTTTGTTTTCAAGGCATGTAATCTCACTCACGCACCGTGATGTCTAATTTTGATTCAAGAGGTGCATTTTTCCAAACCTTCACACTTTAAATATTTTGTACACACACATCTGTAAGATGTGTCAGATGCAATTACATGCGTTAGAAGTTATATACATAGTTTGTTTATAAAATCAAACACTTGTATTCTTATGCCCTTTGAAGATATATTGCACTAAATTTTGAAGCATTACATATTACAAGGTATCTTATTTTAATGCTTTTTAAACTCATTAATAGGTGTCATATGGGGAACAAAGAGTTAATCATGATAAGAAAATCGTGCGTCAATTTTAACCCCTGCATTCTAAAATTTACCAGTGGTCCCACGCCTGCTGAGACAACTGTTGATCATTAGACAGTATAAATGTAGTACTAGAAATGACAGATGTGAAGTGGTCCACTTCAGTATATGATTGAGGGCAGTCTGTAGTTGCTGCTCAATAACCTCATGTTTGACGACTGACAGGAGATGTGGAAGTCATTGACAAAGAGTCCATTTACAATAGCAAGAAGAAGATATGCCATTATATTTGGCAGTTTAAGTCTTTCACTTGTGAGATAATACTTGAAAATATGGCTAATAGATGTGGGTTTAAACACAAGAAAAACAACCATTATGTTAGTCAGTGTTATTTCGTATTATATTTGTATATAATTATAACCCATTATTTGCACTCATATAGAGCATATGTTCAATTAAACCACACTACCTGACCTAGCTAGCTACTCACGTAAAGTGTAAGTTGTGTTTTCTCGTGCAGAAAGGTGTAGGAAAATGCATATGAAGACAATAAAGTGTGAATTGCTTGCATTATATAAATGTAATTTTGAATAAAAAAGTTACATTGGTTGTTTTGGGGTTTAATAGTCAGTTTGATTTTCTGTGTTAAAAAATATCTACCATAATAGAAAACTTAGCATGTCAGTCTATACCCCCCCCCCTCGGTGTGAATTCCTGTATGTGGTGAGGGGACCTCCCAGAGAAGGTTCTGTTCTTTCAGTTTATCTCCTCTAGGATCTAAACATCCACCCACGTGTTTGCCGTGTGTGGCGACCCGTGAAAGGGAGGAGAGAATCCTGGTGGTTGAGGGGTCCAACCCCAACACACCACTTTGATGGTGAATTCCTGTAGACCGACGGCCTTGAGGTGGACCCTAGAGTCAATAGGTTGGTCCACTTGAGCTAGGGTCAATTCACTACCAGTGTTAAACGTTCTCTACGGGTGTTGTGGATCTTGTGTCTGATACTGGTGTTTGGGTATAGTGCTCACGAAACCCAAGAGGCGGAAGAAAGGACACAGAGGATGTTTTTTATTGCTCTTGTACGCTTGACTCGTAGCTGCTTGATGTATGATATAACGGCTAGCTTACAGTTAAAGATAAGCCTCAAGAATTTTGCTTCAGAGACCACGGGAATCACAACTTCACTGACATGGAATTCAGGATCGGGAGGAATACCTAACTGACGGAAAAGGTCAATACAACTAGCTTTAGAGAGAGAAAAGTTAAAAGTTCTCTGTGGTCCACTTCAGTAAATGATTGAGGGCAGTCTGTAGTTGCTGCTCAATAACCTCATGTTTGACGACTGACAGGAGATGTGGAAGTCATTGACAAAGAGTCCATTTACAATAGCAAGAAGAAGTTGTCCAGTGATTGCATTAATTTTTATACTGAAAAGTGTGACACTCAAGACACATCCCTGAGAGACTTCAAGTTCTTGTAGGAAAGAAAGGAAAGTATCGATCATACACAATCTTGGAATCACCTGCAGTCAAGAACATTGCAACACGTCTCCTGGTAGAGCTTCATGGGGGTGGGGTCAATGAGCACTGAAATGTATTCCCTTTATTATGGGTACCTCCATACTTGAAAAAATAAAAATGAAAAATTTGAGAAGAAACAGATTATCGGAAAACGAGCACGCATGGACGACTCTGTTGCACAGTTCTCCTGAATTCAAGGAGCATTAAGGATTCACCCATCGAGGTTACTCTTCATGCAACTTTGAATTATTCCAGAGGAGATATAGTTGAGAAAGGTTTAAAGAATGTTCCCAAGTCGGAGATCCTCGCTGGTTTCTCCAGCCAAGGCGTTTCTGCAGTTTCTACTCATGTAATTATTTTGACGTTCACATCGCCACGGACATCTTCTATTATCAAAGCAGGATATTTAAATTGTAAGGTGAGGCCATATGTTTCAAACCCTCTCCAATGCTTTCAGTACCAGAGATTCGGACATTCAAAGACCTCTTGTCGTGGATCTTTAACGTGCGCTCGTTGAGGTGGCAAAGACAACTACGCCTACGAATGCAAACTTGAACCACACTGTGTCAACTGTAGTGGTTCACACCCCTTGTACTTTCGTTCTTGCCCTAAGTGGGTGGAAGAGAAAGAGGTACAAAGGTTGTTGACTGTAAATAATGTCTCTTATCTTGAGGCTCGGAAATTAATGTCTTCTACTCTATCTTGGACATATGCTGCTGCACTCCATTCAACTACTACATTGGGAGAGTAGACAGATGTCTCTGTGTCTCCAACATAGTCATTTTCAAATCACCTCAAGAGTATTTTGCCCTCCATGATTAAGAGAGTAGACGAGTCAACATCTACTCCCATTTCTGTTCGCATTACTTCTTCCAGTGGCTCCCCAGATCCATTTTCTATGGCTCCAGACTTTGGCATGTCCTCGGGTCCGTCTTCTTCTCCAGCCCCTATATGCAGAATGATCATTCGTTCATGGCCTCAGTGACTGGATTCTTCTTTCAACAACAGAGACCTGCCCAATCGACACAGGGCAGAATCCATGGAAATCAAAAGACCTCCTTCTAATAAAGAGAATAAAAAAAAGACGTGGTCGAAAACCGAAGGGTTCTATGCCGAATTCGCCTATACATAAGTAAAAATAGCCACTTTGATACAGTAAAACTGTTGAGGTTTCGGTTCTGATTTGAGTGACATGAAAGCACTGGACATGGATCAAAATTAGGTAGTGACTGAAGCCTTTAATTTAGAAATGATGAGGGAAATCACTTCTTTGATTAATGATAATAAAAAAGAATTATTTTTACTGTATGTTTGTTTTCACTTTGAGTTAACACTTCTCGCTTTGATGTTAACAAATTCACACTTTGAAGTTAACAAAAATGAAAAATTTACTCAAAACCCTTTTATTCAAAAAATTCTCACTTTGATGTTAACAATTTTTACTTTGACTTAAAACCTATAAGCAAATTATTTACTTATACCTTAATATTTTTTTTTAAATTTTAAAAAGTTTTCTTCTAAGACTTTTTAATTGCAAAGTCTTTGACCAAGTCATCAAAACTCATTTGGCGTAACAAATCTGCTTCAATACTAAGCAAAGACAAGGCATCCAGCTTGTCTTGTTGCACAGTTGTTCTGTTGAGAAAATGAACGCTCAGCTGTGCAATTTATGACCATCAATGTTAAAAATATACACAATTCAATGTCTACGTTTGGAAACACAAACTCAATTTTGTCTTCTGAAATAATTTTATAAAGTGCAGCATGACTGAATCTAGTTTTTACAGTTTTTGTTGCACTGAACTTATGGCGCACATATGAGTGAAACTGCTGAAGCTCGGCAGACAGATTAGTGTCCCAGTCCTCTGGATAAGCATCAGTAAGCTCTTGGGAACACTAAAAGTACCTTTCAGTTTCAGCAGATGAAGTGACATCATTTGTCACATCAGTTGGGAAAAGAAATCTGTTTGTTGTTTCTTTGTTCACCTCTCCTCTTCTTCTCATCTGGGTTTCTAGTTTGTCAACAATTGTGTAGAAGATAATGATATGAAATTTATCTCTATCATTTAGATCAACTTCTTGTGCTTCTCTATCATTGAGTACCTTCTTTCTGACACGTTTGTGAGTTTGTGCTGCATTGTAATCAACATCTGGTAGTATTTACTTTACAACTGCTTCAAATCTTTCAAAGTCATCCCTTAAAGTACGTAGTTGGTCAGCTAATGACCTGTACAGATCTGCATGTTTTTAAGTTTACATCCTCATTTTGAAGAACTAGACATGCTTTATGAAACTTTTACAAAATCTCATCCCGCATAATCAACATAAAAACAAATTATAGCTCAGGCATCTTATTTCTAATATTGTCTGCTTCTTTTCTAGTGTCTCCCTTTTGTGACTGGTCTTCAACTAGACGTTTTAAAGCTTCCAAAATCTTAACTTCAAAATTGCTGTTGTTGCCATAGCACGTCCCTCCCATTTGGTATCAGTGAGGAATTTTAACACACTTTCATTTCCAAAACAAGTTTTAAGAATTTTCCACTGACTGATTGAGGCTGAAAAAATATAGAGAGAGCAAATGCATTGTAGAGAAAAAGTTATTTGCCATTTGACGGCAGTCAACAGCACTTCGGCCTACCAGCTTTAGTAAATGAGCTGCACAGGGCACATATATGGTAAATTTATTTTCTTCTAAAATCTTTTTTGCATCCCTTTATAACGCCCTGACATGCTAGCAGCATTGTCCTAAGACTGACCCCTACATTTTGAAAGTTTAAGTTTGCAAACTTCACGTAAGTACTGAAATACCTTGTTTGCCATTTCCTCACTGGTATGGCTTTTCAGTTCCAGAAAAGTTTAAAAGCGTTCAATAGGCTGCTCATCTTCTAAGTATCGAAGTACAACACTTAACTAATCTGTATGTGATAGATCTGGCGTCGAGTCAACTGACAAGCTGAAATAACCTGAAGAATTTACTTCATCGACAATGAACTCATGGACCTTCTGAGCCATTGGTTCAATGAGTTCTTCACAGGTGGTTTTGGACAAGTAAGAAGGATTTCCTTTTCCCGAATTTCATATTTCGAAATGTGCCCTGCTAAAAATGGATCAAACTGACTTATGAGCTCAAACAGCCCTAAAAATTCTCATTCTGCAATGAACCAAATTTTTCATCTGTTCCTCGAAAAGCCAGGCCACATTTAGCTACTGTACGAATAATAGTTATTACACGCTCCAAGACATGTTCCCAGTAAGTGCACTCTTCTTTAATTTGTTTTCCAACTCTTGTCGCAAGCCTAAACCTTGTCTGCGAGTTACGTATGTTAGCATAGAGTCTCGGTGAGTAGTGCTTCTTTCATGATGATCAATTACAATAGTATTTCACCAGTCACTGAAGCCTTCTCTTTCAACAAAATGCGAGGAAATTTTAGGGTAAAAAAGTTTAAAACAAAGCAATAAATCGAACCTGTTGATGGTGAATACAATAACCACTCTCTTGTATTGCTCACCATTGGTTTTTACCCCAAATAGAAGTTTTTGCGAACAATATCTCGTTGGTTTGCCGGTATTGAAAGTCCGGCAAGATTTGTCAAATGTCATATGTGGTGTTGACAGTCAATGGGTCCACAAGCAATCCAATAAGCCACATCATCAGCAGAGATATCGAGACACAACCCTAGATCTTTTGCTTTAGTTTCTTCATCTTTTAAAGACTGAAGAATTTTATCATAGTACAGTAGATTTTGATTTTTAGCTATTATTTCAACTTCAGACTGTCTTGTAGAGCAACTTGCATCAACATTAACACTAAAGATATCATAAGAATTTACAGGTAAAGTGAGACCAGTTGTGAAACTTGTCAGTTGAGCCAGCCTGTGACACCTCAACGTCATCATGAGGTTCTGACCTTGAAATGGCCAAAATGGTATTTGTAGGTGTGGAATTTGGTTAAACTTCAATCTTATGAAAGTCAGATGCAGTACAAATGACTTCTGATGGCGAAGATGGGTTTTGACTTGGAAGATTGTGTTGTGTAAGTTGAATGAAATATTAGTCAGTTTTTTGGTCTTGGCCACTGAATACAAAGCCTTTTGTTGGTTCTTTTTTGGCAGTTTTCTCTTTTGTGCACCACTTAGTTGAACACGTTACATCTTGCAGCCTGAAAAATACAGAAACAAAACTACAAATACACAAAGCAATATAGATCATATATAGTTATATTGATTAGAAAAACACTGAAAATCATTAAGAAAAACGTTGGTAAGACAGTCAAATATACATATAATCAGTTACACATACATAACATATAATCAGTTGTAAACTGTACTGCACATCGTACTACTAAATATTGGGTTAGGCCTAGGCTAGAGTACCTTAATCCCAATCAAATATGTGAAAAATGAGTTGTAACCTCAACTTTGGGCTACGTTTTGACCTGGTGACTTTAGATTAGCCAACAAATCATACATCAACAAAATATGCATGTCTGAAACTTTATCTGTGCGGCTGGATACGAAGACAAATTCAAAACGACGGCCTTCAGTTGGTAATAGTCCACTTCATTCTTCCAGGCTACAGTAGCGTTTCCAATGTACTTACACTAAACTAGTTACTGTATTTAAGCCTAACGTTAGGCCTAATGCTACTACAGCTGAGCCCACTAACCTTAAGCCTAGTGCTCAGAACTAACCTTGCTCACATGAACTTGTTCAATTCATGCACTTTTTCAGACAATTTGATTTTGTTGATTTGTCGGTTCTCTACTGTATCTTTGTATGACCATGGTGCCACAGTACTGTACTACTACTAGTAGTATAATGTATACATAACAACTTTAAGAATTATGTTGTCGTACATGTCGAACCCTTACGCAATTTGACCTAAAAGGTCGAATTATAACCTTCAGACTGCTCCGATCAGTCATTTGTTTTCCCAGCTTTTCAGAAGTGTAACAGAACACATCTGATCTGAATTTATAGTCGAAAAGTAGTTGTATTATACCTAAAAGTTTGTCGTCTTTATCTCTGTTTCTGTCTCGGTTTGTTCGTTCGTCTCACAAAAAATATCACCAGAGGCTTGGGCGGAGTAGGGGCATTATGACGTCAAGATAGGATCGAGGAAGTAAGGAGAATATAATTGCGATCTCCATTTTTGGGTATAAAAATGGCATATTTGACAAAATTTTATTAGCTGTTTAAATGTCATTCAAGACGAGGCACCCTTGTATTTATTACATAATCGCAAGAGAATACATACATGCCCAAATACTCTTATAGTTACATGTAATCTATGAACGGTGGCATTACTACAGTGGCATTGCTTTCTACATTTTTTCTTGATATGATAAATTTCAAAACATGTACTCACACACAAAGAAGGTTTTTATACAGGAAGTTGTCGAAGACAAAACAATTACGGCCCAGAAAAGCTTCAGTGAGAAACACACTTATAAAAATATTACAAAAACACACATAAATAACGCAATACTAACGCAAATAAAACTAAAACAAACGAGACAATAACCTAAATATAACGTACGAAAACAGAAGCAGAAAAAATAAAACAAGCCACGTCTCTGTACACATCTGTCACCATTTCGTTTGACTTATGTTTCTGTGGTATTATACTCTTATTCTTCTGTAGATGTGACTGAATAACGAAGTAAAAGATAAAACAGTTCCACTGCCTATAATTTCTTACAAACAGCCACAACAGAAGGAATAATTGAGAAAAATATTACATCTTCAAGGTTAGACATCATAACATACGATCATCTATTACCTGAAGTTTTATCAACATTTTGTGCTGCTCTTTACAGTAATTTTTCGCAAATCAATGATTTCTTACTTCAGATACATAGTTTAGTAGTTTTTCGTAACTTCAGTTAATCACCAAGCCAAAGAAAACGTTTTTATAACAATGCAAAGTAACGTTGAACACGGGTAGATGAGGGCAATTACAAAAAAAAAAAATCGACTAAAGCTGAGTGTGGTAGTGAAAGAGTTAAGGGCATGATAGCTAGGAAAAAAACTCTGTGGTGTCCCTCTTTCTTTTGTGCCCTCAGCACGTGCTTATTTTGCTTAATGGTTACTCCAGGGCTGGTCACAGTGTTTAACTCATTGTTTTCTTTTATCTGTGACTGACGCACCAATGTGTAGTCTTTGTGACACTCAAGTCACAATAATCCACACTTTACTATCGTGGCGTCGTTACGATTCTGAACGGTGTTATCATTTTAGGCATGTTTTATCCACAGATTTACCCCTGACTCTGAACAAAGTCATGTCATTGGTCATGGTGACACTATTCACTTTACAAATTTTTTTTAAATTTTTTAAAGGCCATAGGCCTTTTTAACGCTATTTAAGTTGTTAATTCAAAAACTGAAATTTGTGTTGTTTTGACATGATTCATTCTTACGATGTTTAATAATTTTACTTTATTTTTAATTTTTTATCGGTTGTTTGGCAAAGCTAGCCTAATTGCTTTGCGCCGTAAAACGTCAAACAAACAAACAACCAGTCTATACCAAATTAACTTGTGTTGAGGCCCGGCATACCCAGTTGGGTTAAGACACTCGACTCGTAATCTAAGGGTCGCGGGTTCGAATCTCGGTTGCACCAAACATGCTCGCCCTTTTAACCGTGGAGCCGTTATAATATTTGTTTACTCTCACTGTTCGTTGGTAAAAGAGTAGCCCAAGAGTTGGCGGTGGGTGGTGATGATTAGCTGCCTTCCCTCTAGTCTTACACTGCTAAATTAGGGACGGCTAGCACAGATAGCCCTCGAGTAGCTTTGCGCAAAATTTAAAAAACAAACAAACTTATGTTGAACATGACTACGAAAAAAAAGTGACTTTGATGTTATTTTTTTTAGTTAGGTTTGGAATGTTCTATATTTTTTTATTCAACAAATTCTGTTACAAAAGTTAGTGGTAAGTAACTTATTAACTTTTATTAACTTGCACTTAGTTAAAGAAATTGCCAAGTTTGTCTGTTCCTCCTATAATAAAATACCTGATATTAAAATTGGTAAATTTGTGACTGTCGAGAGCAAATTGACACTCAAGTTCTATCAAGATATTGACACTCAAGGCCTGTTGGTGCTTGTACGATACATTTAAAATTATCTTTACATTTGATCTAAGCAACATTGGTAAGTGTTTAATATTTTCTTGTTGTTGTTTTATTTCCCTTGTAATTGAAAATTTAGATTTTTTTTTCGGTTTAATCTGAAGAGCATAATCTTACATTACTTTTTCATTTGATATGAGGTCCAACATAAAATTAAACAAGTTGTGCAATTCTAAAGGAAATAATCAGGCTGAAATATAAATATTTTAAAGTATTATTTTCTGTCATTGAGTGTAAAATTATTCATTGACATTTGTTTGTACCTAAATGTGTATTGTTTTTTAATTGGCATAACGTTTTGGGACAACACGGAACATATTTGCCCATTTCAGCTGTTCCATCCTCTTAAAATAATCTTGTTAATAAATTACAAAATATAAAAGCCAGTCCTTGTTATTCATATGTTCATCAAACAAACCCACTTACATTTATTGTCTCCACAAACCTGAAGGCAGCATATTCCAAAGGCCAACTGCTCTGTTAGAAAAATAAATCTATGGTTGCTGAGGTAAAGTAAGGATCCCAAGACTGAACAGAGTACAATACTAAGGTTGTTTTCATCCAAATTATGCTCATATAATTCAAATTATGATAACTTGTATGCATTATCTTGCATTTATTGTAACTAAAACCTACCCACCATTTATTTGTCAAACTCACTAAATTATCTAAATTTTTCTCTAAATCAGCAGCGTCCTCTTCACGGCCACCAACACCCAAAACCTTAACATCATCAGTAAATGTAAGTAATTTATTGACCGTTCTTTCATGTATGTCACAAATGAAAATCAAACAGAATAAGAGATTTAAACTTAAATGTGACATTACTCTAGTTTGACTGAACTCCTGTTGTAACAACCCTCTGTTTCCTTCCATCCAGCCACACTTGTGTCCAGTTTGTTAATGTATCTCCCACACCTACAGAGATAAATTTTACAAGTATTTTATGTGACACCTTGTCATATACTTTATGAAAATCCAGATACACCAAATCTACACCCTAACCCTCATCTACTTAGAATGCCAAAAAATATGCAAGACAAGATTTTTCCAGTGTGAAACCATGTTGACTATCCAATAAAACTCTAAACTTTGTTAAATGCTTTGGCAAAGCTTTTTTTATCAGACTTTTTAAAACTTATCCCACGACAGATGTAAGGCTAATGGATCTATAACTATCAGGACAATTTATATCACCTCTCTTGGAGTTACATCAGCTAACTTCCAGACCTCTGGTATCTGCCGATTATTAACACTCCTACGAAAAGTGGGGCCTAATAGGCCCCAGAGCAACTTGAATGGTTATTTACTAGAAACGTATTTTCGTAGGAGTGTTAAAGAGCTGATAAAAATAATAGGTAGTAATGTGATATTGTATGTTCTTGGCATGAGTGATGTTTTATTTCAACTGTCATCTTATTATTTCATTACGACCCAGCCTCACTTGCACTGTGATTGTGATCACGATGTCAGTAACAACAATGAACTACAGTTTCCATGACAAATATATGTGACATCACATACTTCTTTTGACTTCATCATATAAATTTGTTACAATATTTTTATGTTATGCTTTCATCTGAAGTTACTGACAATGCTAACAAGGGTTTTAATAGTTTCAGTTGATAAACAATATATTTGCATGTTAACAGTAACATATGATCAAAATTCATATCCTAAATGTATTTATTGTCACTGTAAAAGATATTTATAATATCACAAGAACATGTAGTTTCAATAAGTCTTGACACAAAATGTTGAAAACCCTATAACCAAAGTGCTTTTATAAGGTCCATCTTTCGAAACCATTTGGATTATAGGGTTTGATCATGATATATATTTATTGTTTTTGTGATATGAGGTTAATTCCTAACTTAAGAGAATATATCCTTTACCTAGATATTAAGAAATATAAGAAGCTGTATATTTGTTTCTGTTGTTGTTTTTGTTTGAAGTAACTAAAGGTATCAGTATTTCTTGGTTCAGCTCAAGTCACAAACTGGTTCAAAATTTTCCTAACTTCTAATTGAATTTTTTTATTTTTATCAAGTTTCATTTGTGCCAGTGCACATGTGATGCTTCAAAATTGGTTTAGCTGAAGTTCACTTGTTTGGCTTTGCTATGTTATAGTTAATACAAAAGTTTAGGACTTGGACATTTTGCAGAACATAAAGTAAATAACAAGAGCATACAAGAGAGTTTCTTGTTATAAACATCTGTGGAGGCAGTAGTTTTACTATAGTGGTTCATCTGAATTGTATCTTTTGCTCTGTAACAAAAGATTGCTATGAAACTCAACACAATAGAAAATATGGGTTTAATGAATCCTTTGACCTCTGTCAGCTCCATAATGTAACAGTTATTCATAACCTTTGTTCAGTCTTGACAAGTAATCAGAAAATTTGTATATCTTGATACTTATTAGAGGTGACACTATACCTAATGTGCCTCCCAGAACATAATTCTTTATGGAGCATGAAGGTAAAAAAAAAATTACTTTTTATATATAATAGAAACTTGCAACTAAACAGGTTGACTTAGTCTAATACAATTAGAAATACATCTTTTTTGAACTATTTCCATTTAATCTTCCTTATTTAAAACAACTTGATAAAGGATTTAAACATGGTATAAAATATATCAACCATAACTACAACTGATTGTTCTTTTTGTAAACACTTTATAGAAATTTGGATCAGTAAGAAATGTTAAATGATCACAAAAAATTCCTCAATATTTGAGAAATTTCAGAAATTCAAGTATTGAGGTAGATATACCTTTTTCAAGAAATGAAACCAAGGAAACTCTAAGGTATTTGGTTTTTTTTATCCTGCAATATGCAAATACTTTCTGTATTCGTATACACATAATTCTAAAGGTATGTGGGTATTTTTCACAGTGGTTAAGTGTACTATACATGGATCACGTTTTTATGCTTAACAAATTACTGAGATGTCTTCAGAAAAAGCAATTGCATGTTAAAAGATATTTTCCATAACTGTTTATCAAATTTTGTACACATTATGCATCCACAGGTTTGCAATGCAAGACACTTACTCAGATGGTGGGTCTCCAAACATGAAGACTTTGATCTTTATGGACCTAGAAGCCACTGGAATACCAACAGAAATAATGAAGAAAAATGTTCAAATCACAGAAATTGCACTTGTTGCTATTAGCAGGGACCATTTTGATAGTCCATCAGACAAATATAGAATCCTAAATAAATTGTGTCTTTGTGTCCAGCCGAAGACCAGGGTTTCTCCTTCTGCAGTGGCCATCTCAGGTTTGTTAGTATATTAGGTTCTCATATATTCTTGGAATCAGAAAATTTCTTTTAATAAATTCCTGGTCCATAACTCTTTTGGAGTGTTTTGAAAATGTCTGAAAATCTAGATTATCATTTGAAAAGATAGTTTCTTTGTTATAATCTAAGAACCTGCAGCTTTCTCATTTGAAAAGATAGTTTCTTTGTTATAATCTAAGAACCTTTCTATTCCTTTACATATCAAGATTACTTTGTCTTCTCATTGGTTGCTTGGGTGTTATTTAGATTAGGTTGCAGCATTTTGTATCATTGACAGATGTCATGATGTATGTCATCGACCAATCAGCAGCTTTATACGATCAAAAAGAACTATAATACAATAATAAAATCACATTTATAGATTTTTTGTGCATGTTCACAAGTAGTCGCCCACACTGAAGAAGTGTTAACTTTGCACAAGCAGTGTTTTACTAGTACACAAATTAAAATTAACTGTTCTCAGTGTGTCTGAAAACAAATTTACAAACTGATATTATAATCTAATATGGGGAACATCTCAAAATGTAATGCCATAAATATACCCCTAAAGAAAGTTTTTACAGGTTTGCCTTACTTGTCAGTTATATTTTGTCACTGACTGAGAAAAGTTTATGACTAAAGCTTTTACAGTTGATGAAGCTATAACTAGAACTTAGTGAGATAAAATCATGTCAAAGTAAGTGAATCAACACCAGAGATCCAGAACTGCAAAATAATTTGTACTTGAACTCGTAAGGACGTACTTAACTAGACAATTAAAGTACAAATCAGTTGGTCTTGAAAAGTTTGAAAATGTTAAATTCATAAAAGTTTTCATCCTTTTCTCAAATTAATATCTGCTAATGAACATATGTTAATAGCAGTGCTTGACAATACCTGTCAGAATCTGGGTGAAAACATAGGGTGGGGAGTCAGAAAATCATTGGCTTAAATATCGTATTTTTATAGAAAAATAGTCCTATATCTGTGACTGCAAATATTTTGCAGAGAGTCATTCATAATTCTTTACAAATAACTTGGTTATATTATTAATGGTGATCATTGGTATTGATTCAGAACTGAAATCAGGTGTTGTTATTCAGAGAGAAGTCTCAGCAGTTTTAAGGTAATATGGATTCCTCTCCCACATTCCAGCATCGTACAGCCAAAATTGAAAAATATATTTTTATATTTGCCAAATAATTTACAATATATCTCGGGTAAAATTGTAGAAGTCCAGTTATTGTCAAAGGGCTCAGATAGAATCTTTGTCAGCTAGAAACAAAGAAATTGTACAGTGACATAAGAGAGAGAAAACATGAAATAGTTCAGATGTTATGTATTTTGCTTCAGGGATGGATAGTTTGAAACTGTGAAAATTACTGGAATTCATGGAAATAACTGTGCAGTCAGTTTCTTGAATTTTCTTACATTAAAAATGGTGGAATCTTGTCTTTCAATCTGCTCTTACTGAGTCTGAAGTTTCTATTCAATACTAAAGAAAATAGTGTGAGAAAAAGTTAAGTACGAAGAATGTAAAACATACAAGCATTAAGATAAAAACAAAACATGATTAATCTTGGCTTGTGTTACACGTTACTTTATATAAGTCACAAACTTTATGTTATACAAATAGAAACCACTTTTATCTTTCTTAGATATTTAGTTTTCTACTCATAAATGAAGACATACCTATGAATGGTAAGTCTAAAGGAATATAATGTGGAAAATAACTGGTTTTGATACCTCTGGTAGACACAGCACATATAACTTTTATGTATCTAGTTGCTTAAATAGAAACAAAAATGAACAGTTTTGTTATAATTGGTTACCCGTGAGCATGTCTTTTATGTATATTTCTATAATACATCTTTTGATGTAATATCTGGTCATGTATGTTCATAAGGAGGTTTGGCAATGATTCGTTTCAATTCTGTTTTAGCAAAACTTCTGATATTATGTAAATACACTGGTATAAAGTATATGTACTAGTAGCAGCTGATGATATAAGAAATACTAAAACTACAGCAGTGAGAAAATATCTTTGATTACCGACTTTTTGAAATTGTTTTTTAATTTCTTCGTGGGCTTGAAAAACTAAAAATAGTAACTTCCCAAGTGTGAAAACATCAGTTTTTATAACAAGAAGTTTTTGATACAAGCAAATGTTTAGGAAGAAGATATTAAATTGATTAATATATATGTGTGTGTGTGTTCACAGGATTTGTAGAGTGTACTGGAGGCACTTGGACATTTTGACAATAAAGTTAGAGAAAGACCTTTTTACTCTGAAGACATTAATAATATCTTAACTCATGTTTTTCTAATACTGCTTCATCACATCTGCTATTTAATTTTTAATGATTTTTCTCTCTTAGGTCTTTGTAATGTGTATTTATCTACTGAATGCTATTTTGAAAATGGTCCAGCTCAGCAAGTGAAATCCTTCCTGGAATTTCTCCCTCAGCCTATATGTCTGATAGCTCATAATGGCCACAACTTTGATTTCCCTCTTCTGAAGGCTGAATTGAGGAAGGCAGATGTATCTCTCTTGGATCCCATCTTTTGTGTTGACACTTTGACAGCATTTAAAAGTGACACCCACCTGAAACCTTCTTGGAACAGTTCAGTCAAGCCAGATGAAAGAAATGATTATTCAACATCCATCACTAACCAGAATCGTTGCAGCTCGTGTGGGACAAGTCTAGAAGGTCTTACTTTACCCTTGTAGGCTTTAGTAACCAGTCAAGTATAAAAATACCTTCCACAGTTAAACTACAAACAACTGATTGGCTCTCTCGCAATGAACAGTTACAAAAGCAGGGTTGCCCTGATTTAAATGTATTATCTAAATTGGGACAGACAAAAAAAAATGTTTCACTTATCAATCCAAAAAGTTTGCAAAACGTGCATGATGCTGATGTTCAAAATTTGCTGAATAAAGGAACAGACGTACTCTTAAAAGCTATTGATCAGAAATCAGTATTTTTTCCAGAGATTAAAGAACATAAATTAAAAGGTTTATTAGATGATGGTCATTATATTTTATGTCCAGGAAATGAAGAAACTTTATTGAGGATGCACAGAGATTTTCTTACTCCTGAAAAGATGACTACCATCCAGACAAATTCCTCTGAGAACTACAATGTTCAGAAAGGAATAAAAAGAAAAAGCATTTTAATTCATAATAAGAAACATGCAGTTCCAGCTAGAAAAAAATTATTTTCTAATGATGATATAAATTCTGTTTCTACAAAAATGTCTCAAGATATTACAAATATTTCTGGAAAACACAGTACTCAAGTTTCAAAGATCTCAAATCAAAAACTCAGTTTGTCTAAATTGCATGAGGAATTTTTTGGAGACGTTCCTTCAGTGGGTCATGTAGCAGAAGCTGATTGTTACACACTAATGAAAATATGCCATAAAGTGCAGAAAAACTTCTTGTGCTGGATGGATGAGAATGCTGTCTGTTTTGGAAAGGTTTCACCAATGTGGTAACAAGTTACTATTTAGTTTTCATAATTTTATGTAGGTTTTCACCTAAGGATAACATGAGGCAAAGACTTAACTAGCACAACTAAGTGAAGATACCTCATTAAACAGTAAAACACTTTCTGCTGCATGGATGAAATTGTAATGTGCTTTGAGTGTGACCACTGTTGAGATAATATAAGGAAGCTAATTATGAAAGTTTGATAATTTGAATATATAATTTTATCCCCTTATACACTTGTGTACACGTGGTTGTATTTATTTTTAATTGGTTCTTTAATTGAGGTGTATTAATCAGTGGCGGGAGAGAGAAATATACTTAATTTAGAAAGTTTTTGATCATTTATCTAAGTTATGATAAGTTGGCTTGTTAAGGTTCCTTACTGGAGCTCTGGGCTTTAACATGTAGTGTGTATATATAAACTTAATCTAGGCTTTCTTCTGAAGGAAAACTTAGTATTTTTAATTTTGTTTTATATACATTTACAAATATTTTTTATAATGGTTGATTTCATTACTTCAATGAACTATCTGAAACTTGGAACTTTTATATTTAATAAAATGTCATGATTAAAGGAGAATGTTTTTAATGAACTTTTTGAATATTTACATTAAAATAAAAATTGTTAGATATGCTATAGAGATACTTGTGTACAACTTTCTGGTCTGATCTGCTGTAGAGATGTTCTACTTGTGTACAAGTTTCTGGTCTCACCAAGATCAAGACTAGCCATAACATTTTATAGGCATTCATTTATTAATCATGGTGGAAGTTTGTTTTTAACAATGTAAACTTACTGTTTTCAATTTTTAAAATATTTGTATATTGGAGGTTTATGACGAATGTAATGTTGCTACAAAAATTTTCCTGTTTTCAACCTGAATTGTTTAAGGTAAAATTAAGCATGTTACTAAGAATGGCTTGCTGAAACCATATTTCATTTAGTACATACATAGATAAATATAATTATTGTTCTATGTTGTTAAATTATGTGCTACATTGATAATTTTGTATACAGTGGCATTAAAAGATTTTGTATGTATAATAAGCAGTTGGCATTCTGTAATTGGTTGTTATTAGGGTATATTGGAAAATAAAATATTTTAATAAATCATATCCATCCACTGAGATGATCAGTACAATTGGTAAACATTTTTTTTCTTTCCTATTATGTTTTATTTTGACAAACTGTAGAACTTTGAAGTATGGCTTTTGTTTTCCTGGATGTATTTTCAGAGTTACTTAGGTTGTTTTCCTTTGTTTATTTGAAAGAAAAACAGAAACTTAATGAACATCTCAACTGGCTATAACTGTTTTATAAAACAAAGATAATTTAGGGTGCAACTTAACTGAACAATAGATAGTTAATTGTAGCAGGAACAGATAATGAATGTTAGCAGAATTGCTATCTAAACTAAGCTAATGGGGCTGTTTGGGGAAGGACTGGTTTGTTTTTTGAATTTCGTGCAAAGCTACATGAGGGCTATCTGCATCAGCTGTCCCTAATTTTGCAATGTAAGACCAGAGGGAAGGCAGCTAGTTATCATTACCCACTGCCAACTCTTGGGCTACTTTTTTACCAACAAATAATGGAATCGTCCGTAACATTATAACGCAGTCACGGTTGAAAGGGGGAGCAAGTTTGGTGTGACTGGGATTCGAACCCATGACCCTCAGATTACGAGTAAAGTGCCTTAACCACCTGGCCATACCCGACTGGTGTATACCAGAATTATTAATACGAAAATATACTGAATTCAGGTTTCTCACTGCAAAAGTTCATCCATGTTTCTCTCTATTAAATCCATTTCTATTTTCAATGTAATAATAATATTCTATCTCAATACCATGAAAATGGCCTTAACCACCAGGCCATAAGTTCTGTATATTCTTCCCAAGTGCATATATGATGGGGCAGAAACAAAAGAATATAGGTGGAAAATATCATGTAAAAAATTTTGTTTGTAAAAATTTAATGATAAGAACTACATCCCAGGTTATCCAATTTAAAGAGAATTGCCTTTAAATAAGGTTATCTTCGTGAGTTGTTTTATGAACATGAATAACCAAAATGTCAGGTCTCGTAATCACACCATTAAAGATGAGATATACAAGTACCATAACACGCTCAAATAGTTTACGTTTCACCAGCTAAAGAAATGTAAACTACAAAAAAATATCTTGAATATCCAAGTAATTTACTGTCATTATGTTTTATCACTCAGTACTAGATAGCTGGTGGTGACGTGCTAATATAATCTGTGAAATTTCTGGTAGAACGTTCTGAAATGTACAGTTTTTGAAAACATTCTTAAGAACCAACAGCAAATGCCTCGTAATATATTAGGTTGATATGAGCTGCTGCAGTACCATTACTATGAGAAACCTTAACTTATAACTGACAAACAATAATATTGTGAAATACAAGATTTCTATGATTGCAGTCTTTAAACATATTGTATCACTGTTATCAGTCTAGGTCGTCAACTGTCGTAATGAAAAATGTCTATTGTAACAGCATCCAGGTGTGGTGGGGATATCCCACCAATCAGAGAAAATCAAAACACTGATGTTAACCTTGTCAGCTTTCATGGATAATAATAAGAGTACAAAGATGATTGCTTACAGCCACAATGTCTCATGCCATACTGTCTGTTAACGTTACATTTCTTGAAGTAGAAACGAAGCCACCCTAGTTTCTGCTGATTACACTCTTAACCTCTGCCCGTATAAAAAGATATTATATAGAACTATAAGATATTATATAAAGTATATAGTTGTTACTTCCTACCTCTTCCTATTCTCTTAAAGATTTATTCAAGTATGACATAGGAATGTCAAAACAAACCCAGCTAGTTGAAATTAGTTTTCCATTTGGATAAATTGAAGTAACTAACGCCCTCTTTATTTCTATAAGGTATTTTTCTAAATTGATAATTTATGTTAAAAATATATTTATTTATTAAAAACGTAATGTAAAGATATTTCTTTCATTGCTTGTTTTTATAGCTGTTATCCTTATTTTATAACAGTAGGACATTATCCATGAAAGAATTAAAGTTATTACAGAGTGTATGTCTTCTCATAGCCAAACCACATCAGGTTATCTGCTGTGTCCATCAAGGGGAATCGAACCCATGATTTTAGTGTTGTAAGTCCATACTCTTACTGCTGTCCCAGCAGGGAAGTTATCACAGACTATCAAAAACCTGTTAAGTTTAAATACAATAATACCTTTTAACATGAGGTAATGTGTAAATTTAAATGGTTGGCATGAATCTTATTACTGTTCTGTTGAACATATTAAGTTTGGCATAAAATTCATATTATTTGTAAAATATTAAATCATATATGTAATAGAAAATGTTAGTTGTATAAATTAGGAGTTAAAATTTGCTTTGTAAATTAGTTTTTTTAAAAGAACATACAAGTTTGCTGTTTCTGAAGATAAGGTTGTTCTCATCAAAACACCCAATGTTTGCTTTATATATATATATATATATAGTTGTTCACTGGAAGTAATATAACTGTTACAAACACAGAAGTAAAATTTTCATTGAATTCTAGTAGGTTGAAAGTTGATTATAGTTATTTCATTACTTATAAAATTAACAAATAAATCAATGAAAAACCTCATTAAATCTTTGAGGTCAACTCCAGTAAAGTCACATGTAAAAAGAGAACTGACAAATTAAACAGTTTGAACATTCCAAAACTGGAATGTTATAATAATCCAAAATTGATTATTTTCGTTGTTAGGAACCTATCGTTTTGAACAAAACATGTAAAATAGTGTTAAGAACTATGAAGACAGATTTAATAATTGTATTTAAAGAAATAGTAATCAATCTGAACAATACATGGTTTTTATACAACTTTGGAATTTATAAAAATGTTAAATTTGTACAAGAATAACCTATATAGATATTCCACTTTTAATGGCCTTTAAATTAGTGATAACATTATTTGTCATTAAAGTATTTTCAGTATTAATTTTATCAAATAAAATTTATGCATATATTTTTTTTTACACATAAAACCCAAGTTATAACCAGCTTCGTCAACTGTAGTAATAATAAAACGTTTTTGAATTTTCATTTAAAAATAAATCCCATAGCAGGTGTTTGGTTTTACAGGAAGATGGATGTCCTAACTGCAGTGTCCAGGGACATTTATGTCCTCCTTTGTCCCCACTTGTGATAGAATTTGGATTAAATTTTCGGGTTTGGATTGTTTTCGTTTTACTCGATTGATACTGAGGATTGAGGCAGTGAAGTAGTCTCGGAAAGGAGCGAATGTAGGTGCCAGAGAGGAAGCACTCAAGGCCAGTGTCATAATGTTGTCCTTCAAAGACGTTGAAATAAATAATTTATACTGAGAAAAATTCAGAATTCCTAATCAGTTCTTTATGGATTTAATAAAATATTATTTCTATTCAAAAAGAAACATAGCAGAAAATAGGGTAGTTTATATACAGAAAAGCTGATAGATAATAAGCAGGTATAACACATTCACCCTACTTTTAGGTTTGGTTTCTTTTGAATTTTGCACAAAGGTACTCAAGGGCTAGCTGTGCTAGCCATCCCTAATTTTGCAGTGTAAGACTAGAAGAAAGACAGCTAATCACCACCGCCAACTCTTGGGCTACTCTTACCAATGAATAGTGGGATTGACCATCACATGATAATGCCCACACAGCTGAAAGGGCAAGCACATTTGGCATGACAGAGATTCGAACCCATGACCATAAGATTATGAGTGAAGTGCCTTAACCACCTGGCCATGCCAGACCCTTACTTTTAGGATGATGCAGTCAGTTTTTTGTAACATGAAATTCCTTTAACTGCAAGATCTCTGGATTTTCATATTTTGGTATAATAGCTTGAAAAACAAATTCAGTGGTACCTTTCAGCATTTTTAAGAATAAATAATCTCATGAATATGAGAATATGAATATTTTAAATTATTTTACTATCAAACCTGTTTAAATCAATTATAAGAATTTAATTTACTAGACCATTGTTGAAACTTTTAATCCAAGCTTGAAATTGTAAACAAGCTATTATTTAAAGAATATTTTTATTTTATGTTTGTTATAAAAATGTACATCTGTGAGAATCATCTGAACAGGCAAACAGAAAATACATAGTTTTAACTATTTTTAAAAATATATTCCAGATATACAATCTTATTGTACAATAGAACTCTTTCCTACAGACTTCGATCTGTGAACTGTGCAGTTATTCTCTTAACAGTTTTAACTTTCTTCTTTCACACTTGCATTCAAAATAAATACATTATTAACTCCTCCTTCCTTGTTAAAGTGTTTGTGCTTAATTAATGGCAAGGTATTTCTTTATAGTTTCTTCCTGCTTGACTAGATTTTCCTGGTCTAACACCTCTTGGGTTGGATGCCAAATTTTGGCTATTAATCTCTCCAGGTTTACTGAATATACAGAATGGGAATTGATACAGCTTTTATGAACCTGTAAATATAAATTAAAAATAAGACATCATGCTGTTTAAATACACATATATTTAACTAGAATTCATCAGGCAAAATTACAAAACCCTATAGCCCAAGTACAAACTCGTGAAGAAAGGTCCATCCTTCAAAAGTTCTTGAATTATATGGGTCTTATATTTTTGCACCTACGTTTCTCCTAACATTACAACAGAAAAATTTACAAGGTAACTCTGGGATAATATTTCCATAATGTTACACAAAGGAGTTCTTTAAGGAAACAGCTTTTCAAAAGTAACAAAACTAAAATGCTGAAACCTTTCTAAACTCTTACAACTGCTTGGTTAGGTTAAAAACCTCGTAAGTAAAATGTTACAATTAGAAAAATTATTGTCTTAGAGTCAGTTGAATAATATTGTTATTAAATCTCTCCTATTCACTACATTCTTTAAAAGAAAAGTAAAAACATTTAACTTTGACTGCACCATATGTGTTTTCATATCAAATATGGATGTAATTATTGTAAGCTCATTTCTTTAGGCTAACAAAGTTTTAAGTTGATTTTCTGAGTGTTTTAAATATGTCTTATGTAAACTTCAATTTAACCCTACTAATTGTAGGTAATCTGAATAATAAAGTTTGACATACAATGATAATTTTAACACTATTATAAAAGACCAATCATGTACTTTTAGAAAATCAAATGACACTTTCAGTTGAATTCTCTTATAACAGCTACAGAGATTCAAATACCAAATTTTATATTGATTTATATCTTGGGCAGCAAGATGTGAGGGAGAAACCTATTTGCAAGCTGCAATGGACAAATTAAGAACATGGGAAAATGTATTTGTAATTATCACTTTTCTAATGTATTATGATCTAAACATGGCTACACAAAGACCATGTACCTGCAATGCTTCCAACAGGTCAAGAGGACAGACAGGTGGTAAAAGTGGTGGATGGCATGAACCGCATGCTGTCTCCAGGACTGCTTCTACTTCTGCACAATCAATAGTAGGTTTTATACTAGGAAGGTGGTCCCCATTACTGGAAACACAAGTGGCATAGCTTAAACCAAGAAGACACACAAATGTTAACCATTTGAAAATATCAAATACTGTTTCTTTTTTTAAATTTATTTTAAAGAAAGTTCATACACTAACAATCTTTCTTTGTTTATAGCAATAATACATTATGCAAAGACTCAAAACAAAAAACTTATGAAAAATTGAAAAATATTTGTTCATCCTATCATCACAGGTCAAAGGTCATGTCATAGCATTTGTCAACTTCTCTTCAAAATTTCACTGAACTATTATTTTATGAATTTATATCAATAAGTTTGGTATCAAATTGTAGATTATAATTCAAATGTTAGCATCATTTATTAGTTAATTTAATTTAAAAAAAAAAACTAAAAAGTACACACCTAAATGTCAGCATCTGTGTGTCAACTGGTATGTTAAAGGAACATTGGTTCAAATTGTATGTTTGTGATGTCTAAATACAAAGTCTATAGTTTCATACAAATTAGGAACTCAAATTACTGATGTGAATAACTAATCGAAAGCTCAGAATTCTCCCTAGTGACTTTCTCAGCTATTTTAAAGTGCTAGGAAGCTGCCTCATTCTTTTAAACCAATATTTTATACAGATATGTTGTCTTTAGTCTGTTCAAAATTGCATATTTTAGACAAAATATAGTTTTGTTACTAAGCTTGATAAATTATAGTGAAATTCTATGATATTGAAATAGAGATTTATGATTTATTATTTTAATTACATATTTAAAACTTAAAAGTTTTGTTTCATATCCTCCACATTCAAAATTTGAAAAGGCTCAACAACCTATGGCAAGCAGCAAACAAGTACAAAGGTCATTGTAACTAGAAGATATAAATATTTCCTATTGTTATGTACTATAACTGTTCTATGTTTTAAGAAAAATGCATCTTTATTTATAAACTTATTTGTAAACAGTAATAATCTATATACATATTATAATGCATAATAACTGAAATTTCACTGTATTTTAAAAAAAATACAACCAAGACAGGTCACTTTGTAAAGACAAAAGGTCAGTTTTATATTATTGGATATCATAACATGCACTACATCAATGCAACTTTTGCAATGTTAACCAGGCAAGACTGGAAGGTCAAAATAACAAAATATATGTATAATGTTATAAGATTTAAGCTATTTAGACTAAACATTTGGTTCTTTATGTTATAATCTGTAGTTACTCTAGAATTAAAAAAGTACATTTATTTCATAATTTTTAAGTTGGTTACAAGGTCAACCAAACTGACAAACCTCCATATAGTCAGGGTAGAAAACATAACAGACAAAACAAAGTTGTTACTGAAAACAGATATTACACAAATAATATTTGAGGTTTTTGGGACAAAGAATAGTTTTTAATCATAACCTGAAAATTACTGCATACTTGGACTAGTAACAAAATACACTTAATATTTTCACAATCAAATCTTTAGCAAAAATACTTTGTTAAAAAACATCTGATTTTGTTGTGTACACATACTGTATCAAGAGCTGTGAAAAACAGTTAACTACTGTATATTATACCAGACATGAAAGGGTCAATAAACTCTCCAGTATTTTTTACTTCAGCCACATCTAATTTGTGATTTTATTTTTATTTTTAAATTTTATTGCAAAATAATTAACATTAAGACTTGGAATTTTGATATCAATCAATTATAGCAAAACAAAAATAAAATCACTGTTATTTATTTCTTACTTCCTGGATATTAAAGAAAATTTAAATAAACAATCACGAAATATTAAAAGACACATTAAGACAGGTGAGCACAAACTTTCTTTATAGGTGTGTAAATAGTTTGTCTTTTTTTTTTCTGAAATACTGCATTTTATAAGAACTACAAACATGAAATTCAAATTCCTTTTCAGAAGTTTAAATGGCAATATTCAAGTCCAAAAGTTTAAATGGCTATATTCAAGTCCAGAAGTTTAAATGGCTATATTCAAGTCCAGAAGTTTAAATGGCTATATTCAAGTCCAGAAGTTTAAATAGCTATATTCAAGGTCCATTGTGTTCAAGAACAAGTTTGTTAAATTGTAAAACATCATAAAAAGTGAAAAAAAATTTTTGTGGTACCATAAAGTTTACATTAATCATTTAACATAAAGTCAAAGTTTTTAAAATTGCAATAATAAAGTAATTTTTATTTGGTTATGTAATTTACAAGCACTGCAAGACCCTCTTAGCTTCAAATGAACTTATATGACCTTACCTGTTACTTCCACTGTCCAGTGTTTTGTAGGAATTCCTTAAGTATGGATTTATTGCTGCTACACCCATAGCATAGCGAAACTTTCCTTCTCTTAATCTGTAGGTTGACCTTCTTCTAAACACACACACTAGTATTCCTTTAAGTTGTTGCTGATAAGTGTAAATAAGAAACAAACCACATATCATTCCTAACATTTACAGACTCGTAAGTCACGTTTAACAGTCCTTGAAGGAATTTAATGACATATAGAAAACTACATATTTTTACTTACACAAAAGAAAGTGATAATACCACAGGAACCAACAGCTTACCAGTTATTAAAATGAAAGGAATTACATTTATTTTTAAAACTGACTGAATAATATAAATAAGCTATGTCAGTAATTCACAGAAGGTACTCATTCAGTTTGGTGTGAGTTTTTTCTTTTAAATAAAAGACACAAGTTTATATAATATTATAGTAATGAAGTATTTACCCGGACGGCTAGCATCACCATTTTAACAGCACCATCTTCAACTCCATCCAGCCCGATATCCCAAGCAGTTACAAACATTCGGCCATGGACCATTGACACCTCTGGAAGTGTGTAGTCTCTTGAACAAAAAGATAACCGACTGTCATCTTGTGGGTCCTTTGCAACAGCTTGTGGTGTGTAATTTACCGTGTTGGCTGGCTGAAGCCGGTGCTGGAATAGATACAACTTAAAATCTAACTTATTTGTTAGGCAAATAAAAGTTTATTAGAAATTAGATATGTAAATAAAGTTTGCTGAAGCAAAACTGTCTTTAGAAAAAACAATTATGACTACAAAATGTTTTTTTATGTCTAAAAAAATGACATAACCAACATTTCTGGACTTGCCATCATCCAATGGTAAGATTTGTATACAACTACATTGGACAAAGTTTAAAAATTTAAACAACTATTTAAAAACCCTTTAAGCACAGCCAGCCATTGTTACCACCTGTTCAACAAGGGAAAGATAATTATCCAACAAAAAATATGGCAACCATGTGCATTTCTCACAAAACTTCGTAAGATTTTGTTAAAGTCTGATGTATTTCACATAAAGAATGACATCTTTCTAATAATAACATTATTTATTTGTACCCAAAACTGTTAAAATGGTTCAACTAGGCCGTGTTAGCTGTTAAAACACTTTTCTCTATGTTATAGTTTTCACATTTAATTTTGATAACCTATAGAACCTCTCAAACAAATATCAAAGTTATTTTTTTAGGTTTATTTTGTTTTCTATACCAAATCATATTTTTTAGCTATTATCATCAACATAAGATGCAATGAAATTATTAACATTAGGAAATAAAGAGTCCAAGCATTTTATTTTTATGTACAGTATTTTTAAAGATGATGTTTTGGTTGTATTCATAATTTCAGGTGTCTTCCTTTTCACATGTAGTTAACTTTTAATGTTTTATTTTGTATCCTTTACCACATATTATTAAACCTGACAAAAGTGTTGAAGCATATTACAAACATACACAATACATTTACACAAAATCCTTAGCCTTGAAAAATCACACAAAGGATGATGCTTACCTAAAAAAATGTTTAAACTGTAAATAATGCATTTTAAAACAATTAATTTACAATGATATAATTCTAAGGCCTAAATACGTCTGAAACCGTATCTCTTAACAGTAATACATTTAGATACAAAAACACCGTAAGTGCTAGAGTCAATTAACAGCCTACAATACTACAGATAGTTACACATACTCCATGAAGACAACTGCAAACCAATTTTTAAATAACTGTTGTTAGAGAATAATGTAAAAGGAGCTGTTTCTAGTAACTATATGCATGTTTATATACCATCTACATGTAAGCTATGAAGCTCAAATAAATCTGTTGAAGGAGGTCATGGCACCTGTCAGACACTGAAAAACATTAATACTTGTTTCAACTACATTCAATAAGAGAAAATTTGAAATTTAACAGTCTAAAGAATATGTAAGCATCTTATAGTCCAGTTTTAAATTCTATTCAATTTTTATTGTATTACTGAAGATGCAGAGTACCAAAGTATAGAATTTTCATAGCTTGTTGGTGTTGTGGAACAGTGCATCTGAAATTTTTAATTATTTTTAAAAATGTATCTCAGAATGGCTGGTGTGGGTATTAACACTCATGTGACCATTTCTGGACACATTCAAACTCTCTCTTTCTTAACCTGAAGATGACCTAGGAAGGTCGAAACATTGTTCTCTCCTTATCAATAAAAGTGTTAATACCCATACCAGCCGTTCTGAGATACATTTTTATTTTAAGTGGGTTTCTCGTCATCAAGAATTTTTAAAATATTTATTTTAAAATAAAGAATTAAACTTAGATAACACTGATTACAATGTTAATATTACTCACATACACTGATAGTAAAGGTCACGATCAAATTGAGACTTGCACAGAAAAGGGTTCATGCATATGTGAACTGAACTTGTTGTCAGTTGTAGCAACTGTATTTCATTAGACATTTATTAAAATCTCAATTTTGATGTCTTATCTTCTACTACTTACTTGTTCTTGAGTTATTCTGAGCTTCATGTCTATTCTGGCCTTTATGTAACATTTAAAGGAAACCAGCCATGTTAAATGTCAGTTTAGTCTCACAATTTACAAAAAGATTGCATGACATTATAAGTACGAGGAGAAAGATAGTTAGTTAACTTACTGGAGTGTAATATACTTCAAGTTAACTTACTGGAGTGTAATATACTTCAAGTTAACTTACTGGAGTGTAATATACTTCAAGTTAACTTACTGCAGTGTAATATACTTCAAGTTAACTTACTGCAGTGTAATATACTTCAAGTTAACTTACTGGAGTGTAATATACTTCAAGTTAACTTACTGCAGTGTAATATACTTCAAGTTAACTTACTGCAGTGTAATATACTTCAAGTTAACTTACTGGAGTGTAATATACTTCAAGTTAACTTACTGGAGTGTAATATACTTCAAGTTAACTTACTGGAGTGTAATATACTTCAAGTTAACTTACTGCAGTGTAATATACTTCAAGTTAACTTACTGGAGTGTAATATACTTCAAGTTAACTTACTGTAGTGTAATATACTTCAAGTTAACTTACTGGAGTGTAATATACTTCAAGTTAACTTACTGGAGTGTAATATACTTCAAGCACATTTTGAGTTATGATTTTAGGTAAATAAAAAGTTATCAGATTTGAGTGGCAGCCACAAGGCCATCAATATGAGCTGTAGAATCTGAGATCTCATCAGAAACAAAGGCTGAGACCAATTCTGAAAATCAGTTCAACCCCAAAAAAATACAGAAGAACTTTAGCTCTAATGAACACTTTAAAATAACGTCTGAACACATACTTGTGTCCAAGTGATTTACCACATTTGGTACATGGCAATCACATAAGTGATAGTTCTTAAGATGAATCATTAATCAAGGAATCCAAGAAAACACAATAACAAAATAATCTCACCTCAAATGTTGCCCTGACTGGTCGAATTTTTTTCTTTAGCTTTCCTTTCTTTTGTTTATCTTTGTTTTGGACTTGAGCATTCCCAGATGAATCCTTGACTGAAAAGAAAAATTACATAGTTTCATGATGTAATAATCAATCAATACTATTTCTTTATGAATTGGGAGCTAAACTAAAAATAGGTTTAGTTGCAATAAGAAATGTAATACATAATACTACATCACTGCTTGACTTGTAAACAAATAGAAAGTTGAGTATTGTAGCGTAGATGCCTTTTCAATTAGATAGATCTGACCTCAATAGTCTCAATACTAATATCACCAATTAAGCATTCAAACAGAAAATATTCAAGGGTCTGTTATTAACTGTATTCTTACACATTGTACAGAAGATTGGATATGTTCTATTACATTTATTTGAACTGTTCCACCATCAGCTTTCTCTTGATTCTTTTTCTGCAGTTAGGAAAAACAAAAACTGATTACTTGCATTATGTGTGTGTACAAAATCCTTTTACAGGATTGGCTACATTATATCAAAATGATTTTGAATACGAAAATAAGGCAAGTTACACAAGATAACTACAACCAATATAAAGTCACAGTGGAACAGAGTATATCAGAGCTCCATAGGAGTGTGTTTTCTTACAGCCACATCGGGATATCTACTGGAGCTCCATAGGAAAAGTATGTACCAGCCTTTTCCAACAGAAAACATTCATACACTCAGGTCATAAAGAAATGGTCAAATTGAAAAACTCAAGATGTGGATGTTCCATAATGATATTGGAAAAGGAGAGGGATATGGACCATCCAGAAGTTAACATTTTCTGATGTATTCATTCTTCCTGATTCAGTACTGATCTTTATATATGAACTTTTGTTTAGCATAACAATAGCCTTGAAGCTCCTATTTAAATTTGCATTTCCACATGATGCTGTGGCATGCAAATGAACACGTAACAACCTCCCCTCCACCAATGAAGCCTCCAAACACTATACTGATTCCCCAGAAGTATTGAGAAGAGGTAAATATATAACAAAAGAAATATTTTCAGTGTGGGGAATGTTAATTTCTGATATCATATATAGTTTATATATAACCTCCACTCACATATAGCCAGAACCCCACAAGGAACTGGTGCAAAATTTTACCTAGATGAGCCATCATCAGGATAAGCCTGAAGACAACTCATGGAATGTGATGGCTTATACCTTAGATAAATATAGAAACACATGTGGGAAACCATACCTTGTCTGTACCAGGCTGCATTGTTAGCTTGGGTAGTACTGGAAAATAATCATAATTACATGCAGAAGACACAAACACAATCCAACACCTAGAATAGACACAACTGTAATATGCATAATACAGCTAGGGCACATCAGACCATTCATGGGAGGTCAACTGCAATCCAGAACCAAGCAGCACTATGAATGCAGCTTTTCTAAACCACAGTACGAATATCTCCACCACCTTCACTTCAAATGCAGCAAAACAAAATAGGAATGTAATATCAAAACTGCAACTAAGTGAGGACTTATGTTTGCTGATCTTGTGTTACATTGACATTGTATATCAAATTGATAGGATGAGAGCCAACCAGGTGGGCAGACTGAACATCACCATCTTACTCTCTACTGAGTAGAATCAGTCATACTAAGGTGCCAGCATCTGTAATCCAATACCTCAGTGGCTAGTAACTGGTAAACAGCAAAAACTCCTGTGCTCAACTAGGAGAGAAAAAATGGGATAAAAACACACTAGAGAGTATGGTGGAGTGCACTAAGTATTAAACTAGATATTAAAGACAATCAGAAACCTCCTATCTGTTTAACTAATGAAAGTTCACAACTGGGATTAGCATTGCTTAAGACACTGAGCACCATGAGGGGTTTTGTAGAAACTATCTCATAAGTGAGAACTATGTCAGGCCAAAACAGCTCTACATTTTGAGAACTGTAAGTATAACATGGCAGCAATACTTGCCACCTGTACAGTATGAGAAGTCCTTATAAAAACAAGAAAACAAAAAGATACCCAGCTAGAGAGTACGTGGCATAGAGAATACTGAATGAAGACAGTATAGCCTGATGAAGGTAAAATAGTTAAATGATGAAGATGGTGTAAGGAAAAGGTGAGAGATATTGTCTACATGCCAGCCCAAACAATCTCCTTCAATGGATGATAGAAGCAAGCAGTCAAATGAGTGATTAAGGTGAAATTTTGATGTGATGACACCTACAAGCACTGATATGTATCCCCATCCAATGAAGGTATACCAAGTGGATGAGCTGACAGAACTATCCAATGAGGCTAAGGAAATAAATAAATACACAGAATGAACTGACAGGATTTGGAACCACAAAACAGACAAGTGCAGGCTAAATAACAACAGTTCATATAAGTAGGACACAATAGGTGACCAGAATCAATGAGTTAATAGTTGATAGATGTGAAACAGAACAGAAGAGGAGAAGCTTGATGATAAGTAATAGAGGCATCAATATGAAAGGGATGTTGAGAGAACAGCCACAGTAATAGAGGCATCAATATGAAAGGGATGTTGAGAGAACAGCCACAGTAATAGAGGCATCAATATGAAAGGGATGTTGAGAGAACAGCCACAGTAATAGAGGCATCAATATGAAAGGGATGTTGAGAGAACAGCCACTGTAATAGAGGCATCAATATGAAAGTGATGTTGAGAGAACAGCACAGTAATACAGGATGTTGAGAGAACAGCCACAGTAATAGAGGCATCAATATGAAAGGGATGTTGAGAGAACAGCCACAGTAATAGAGGCATCAATATGAAAGGGATGTTGAGAGAACAGCCACAGTAATAGAGCACATCAATATGAAAGAAAGGGATGTTGAGAGAACAGCCACAGTAATAGAGGCATCAATATGAAAGTGATGTTGAGAGAACAGCCACAGTAATAGAGGCATCAATATGAAAGGGATGTTGAAAGAACAGCCACAGTAATAGAGACATCAATATGAAAGTGATGTTGAGAGAACAGCCACAGTAATAGAGGCATCAATATGAAAGTGATGTTGAGAGAACAGCCACAGTAATAGAGGCATCAATATGAAAAGGATGTTGAGAGAACAGCCACTGAAAAACACAAAGAATGAGGAAACATTCCATGGGAAAAATCTTGTTTGGTCTTGAGAGAAGATAAGCAATAACCTTCAGAGCTCCCAAAATATTGCAGGCCACAAGGAGACGCGTAGTGAATGGGCCCAGAAGAAGATACCAGAAACAAAGAGAGTGAGAATGAGTACCCCCAAGTTGACTGATCAAGGTACCACAGTGTAGTTAAGAGAGTGAGAATGAGTGCCTCCCAAGATGACTGATCAAGGTACCACAGTGTAGTTATCTATATGAATCAGTAACAAATGATCTTTTCCCAGTGGAAGGAAATGATGCAGAGCCAAAACTGCTAAGAGCTTCAAGAAGTTGATATAAAGGGTCAATTCCTCAAAGTTCCACTCACCTGAAATCCTATAGGAGTCAAGGCAAGACAATCACCCAAACCTATCAGAGAAGTAACTGCAAAATCCAGAAAGAGAGAGAGAGAAACACCCTCTATAGTACTGGTTCTGTTGAGGCACCATTTGAAACCATGTAGGGAAGAAGGAAAATGGACAAAGGAGGACTAGAGATCCCAAGAAAGGTTCCATTGATCATGCAGAGTCCACTTAAAAAGGGGCACATAAGCACATCCCAAGGAGGCCCAAGTCTACCAAAGGAGAGAAACATTCCCACACAGAAAGAGAAGGAGAGAGCAGAGGTGTGTAAACCAAACTTTCCAAGGCCTGCAAATGAGGCATATGTTCATAGTACAAAGTGTGATACACTAGTAACACCTGCAGAATGCCACTGTCCTACTCTCAAGTGAGTGATATGAGTCCTCAGGAGGACAAGCTACCATGGTCCACAATCCCAGTAGTTAGGAACTAGCAAGTAGTAAGGACTCCCACACTCGACTAGGAGGAAAGGGTAAAATACATATTAGAGAGTTCGGAGGACTACATCACCACAGACAGTGTGTGTGATGGTTCGGAGGACTACATCACCACAGACAGTGTGTGTGATGGATGATCGCAACATCCTATTCTAAAAAGCACAGCTATTACTTCAGTCAACCAAATCCTGGCAGTTTCTGGAACCGTACATCAGGTCCATAGAAGGAAGAGCCTCAAAGCCATAGAGCATCAAAGATTGGTAGCAATCTCTGCTTGACTCATCTTGGTTCATGAGTGTACAGTCTGGGACAAACATATTTATGAAGAAAAAAAGAAACACTAAAAATAACTTCTAACAGTACTATAGAATGCCTCACCTCTACAGTGTGTACAACCCAAATCTACAACATAATGGTTTATTCATACAGAACAATAAAACAGAGACATATATCCAACACCTGGCAGCATCTGGGATTATACATCAGATCTGTAAGATGGACAGTGCAGATTAAAAATACAAATGTACCTGGTCAGGTACCATTTCCCACAGAGTGTAACCTACAATAAACTAACAAAAAGGTCTCTGATCTATCATAATAATATACACAATGTAAGTCTTCTGCCAAATTTCAAATGGATTAACAAGTGCAAACGTAAAGAGGGTGATGGTTACAATAGAACTAGTTTTTGTTAGTGGAGAGATGTTACATGATCATTTGCATGTGGATATGCAGAAGTGAGAGGTGAAAAGCTAGTGATGTGTGTTGAAACTTTTCACCAACAGTTGAAAAAATTAATTTGTGAAAGGAGGTACAATATTGTATCAGAAAGGTATTTTCTATAGTTTGTTCATTTTATAAAAGATTTAGAAAATGTGGCTCGGGTATATTGATCTTTCACAAGCAGAAATTTATATGTGAAGTTTTAAATTTAAGATGTAAATATGCCTGCGTTGTTTCAAAACAAAACAATCCTACAGAAATAAAAAAGTTCTACTTCTTGTAAAACTTAGCAAACAGGTTAAAATATTTATAACTAGTTCTGCTCCAGATATATTTCACCAAATAGACATCTATCATTAAGAAGAGTTGTACAGATGTATTACCTAAACAAATGGGCAACAAATACTGTAGTGTACCATCAGTATTTCTGTAAAACATTTATTCTCCTATTCACAAATATTATCTACGTCATTGTTATATCATTATCAAAAGGTAATACACCCTTTCAGTGAGATTAAAAAATAATAGCAATTAATAAATATGACCATAATCCATTGTTTGTGACAACTTACTACAAATAAACTTACCATGTGTGGACACTAAGCTTTGACATTTGTTTAACATGGCGAGCAAGAATTCATTGTGTAAATGTACTAGAAATAAAAAAAAGAATACATTAAAATATATATATATCAATTGTAAAGTAACAACATCACTAAAACTAGTAATGGATAAAAATAGATTCAAGAACAACTGTTTTACTTGTAACACTATGTAACAAAATTTTTACTTTTTCTTGTTCCTGGATAGAAAGTATTATTTCCCAATTGTTTATGCCTAAAGTAAATAGAAAAGACCTATTTTTCTCTTCAAACTTTGCTTTTGTGACCTGGAAGCGTATAATGAAAACATGATGGGAGGCTATATTTGGGGGCTGATACGTGAAAGTGATTTACATTACAGTCGAAAATCTCGAAAAACTACTCACTTCTAAACAGTTTTGTTCAACTTTAGTATAAATACATGTAAATCTTGATTCATATGTTGTTTTATTCAGACCTTATGTAAATGAAAATGTGCAAATTTGCCCATTTTTACATAGAAAATAAGTTCATTTCTAAATTTCATTAATCAGGTCACAAAATCAAAGTTTGAAGGAAATAATGGACATTTTCTGAATTTTTACAACATAAAAATTAAGAAATGACACACACTATCCAGGAACAAAATTTGTGTTACATAATGTAATGTAAGTGGAACTATCTTAATATAAGCTTCCTCTCATCAGGCTACTTGAGAGATGTCTTGCATTCAAGAAAACATATACAATTATAGTGCAGAAGATTATAAAAATATCTTTAATGTACTGCTTCTCTTTATTACTTAAACCGTTTTAGTTTTCCAAATATTTCAGATATGAAAACATATGTTTTGACCTAATAAATCCAAAATGCAATAACAATATAATAGAATATGCTAGATACCACACTGATTCACTGAACAAGACTTCATGAGTCACTATCAAACTATGACACTTTCTACAGTATCACCAGGACAAAATAAAATGTACAAGAGATGGTTTTAAATTAAAGCAGACAGATATTCTTAGTTGCATTTAAAACTTGATAATAAGGAACCCACTTTGAGAAAATAAAAGTTTTGAACCATCTTAAAACTTTTAGCAGCATCTAGTTTCTACATGAAATTTTAGTGAATTTTTCCTTCAATTTGCAATAACTACAATATTGACACAAGAGAAATGCCTGAAAGATCAAAATCAAGTAAACAACTCCAAGAAATTTCTCTCAAATAACAAAAAATCCATCTCTCAAACAAGACCTCTAATGATTGACAAGGTTATTAAAGAGATAATTTACTCTCAAATCAAAGTTCTGGCAACCATTAGATACAAACATACAAGTACAATGGATACCCTTCACCAGTGAATATAAAGGAAACAGACAAATATTAATAACATTTTAAAGACTTCTGGTTCATACAACTAACCAAGCAGCATTATGTTGTTCTATTAAATATCTTCACCTGAACTGTCTGCTCGAACAAGAAGGTGGACACCAATTAATCTTATTTGGTTCCCACTCTACAGCACTAGGGTCTTACATCCAGGCTCATCTAGACACATTCCCACTCTACAGCACTAGGGTCTTACATCCAGGCTCATCTAGACACACTCCCACTCTACAGCACTAGGGTCTTACATCCAGGCTCATCTAGACACATTCCCACTCTACAGCACTAGGGTCTTACATCCAGGCTCATCTAGACACATTCCCACTCTACAGCACTAGGGTCTTACATCCAAGCTCATCAAGGCACACTCCCACTCTACGGCACTAGGGTCTTACATCCAGGCTCATCTAGACACATTCCCACTCTACAGCACTAGGGTCTTACATCCAGGCTCATCTAGACACATTCCCACTCTACAGCACTAGGGTCTTACATCCAGGCTCATCTAGACACATTCCCACTCTACAGCACTAGGGTCTTACATCCAGGCTCATCTAGACACATTCCCACTCTACAGCACTAGGGTCTTACATCCAGGCTCATCTAGACACATTCCCACTCTACAGCACTAGGGTCTTACATCCAGGCTCATCAAGACACATTCCCACTCTACAGCACTAGGGTCTTACATCCAGGCTCATCTAGACACATTCCCACTCTACGGCACTAGGGTCTTACATCCAGGCTCATCTAGACACATTCCCACTCTACAGCACTAGGGTCTTACATGCAGGCTCATCAAGACACACTCCCACTCTACAGCACTAGGGTCTTACATGCAGGCTCATCAAGACACACTCCCACTCTACAGCACTAGGGTCTTACATCCAGGCTCATCTAGACACATTCCCACTCTACAGCACTAGGGTCTTACATCCAGGCTCATCTAGACACACTCCCACTCTACAGCAGTAAGGTCTTACATCCAGGCTCATCTAGACACATAGATATTTCCCTGCCAATCAGGAGGCTGATAAGAGTGACAATAACACTGTACAGAAGATATCAAATCTCTACAAAACATTGAAGCAAGCATTAACCCCACTTTCAATCAGTAATGTACGAAGACAGCAATATTACAAACACTATTCAGAAGTAGGCCTACATATTTTCTTCTATAAGCTCATTATTGCTCTCACAAGCTATACACCTGCATTTAAACCATCCAACCGAAGGAAAACATCAGAACACGTCTTCTAATTCAAGAAATACTGGTCCCACCAGGTGACCCTACAAGTAGTGCTTTCCAAACTTTGAATAGCAGCATCCTCCTAACTCAGTAGTTTCCACTGCAATCCCCCCACATATTAAAATATTTTTCACAAATGATAACGTCAAAATGAACATTTTCTTTGCCTATTTTTAATAACTTTTTAAAGGAAAATAAAGCTTGTCAGTAAATGGGGGAAAAACTTTGAGAGGAAAGTGATATTTTTGTTAGGCTATCATCATCTTCAACTCTACTGTTTCTTTCACCTTCCATTAAAATACCACGTCCACACAAGGATATGTACCACAGTTTCTCAAACATCACATCTGGCTCTTACATCAAACCTCTCAACACAAATCAATTAACGGTACTCTTTAAAGACTTTTATTAAGTACAAATCACCTACAGGATATTCTGTAACATCTCCACACTGTAGTAATAGTAAACGCAAGTTTTATCAGTTTATCCATAACTGAAACTCTAAAACAGTTTTACAAAACAAAAATTCAAATTACTTGTGTCGGGGGTCAAAAGTTTCCTAGCATCAGCATCAAATGTCTCCTTGGCAGTCTGAAAACACATAAAGTGTTCAACATATTACTGAATTTATAAAACAGACATTTTACACTTCATTGATTTCCACCCTGAAAGAAAATGTTTACAAGAAGATTTTATTGCTGCTTTATCCAAGGCACAATACCATACAGATAATTACTACAGGATAATTCCTCTATTTTCATGCTTCATGGCCAGATTATATATTAGACACAGTGCCTGGGATCTATAAAAACTATTTGTCCATGAAAATTCTCCTTAAGAGTTAATCTTAGAGGGCCAAAAATAATAAATATAAAAATATTAAATAAACATTTTACTCTAAACACTTTATTACATCTTTAAGTTATACGATATATTTTTGTAAGCATGTGTTAGTTTGTGTACTCGTATTCACATAAATATATTTCACTAAAAAGGCTTTTTCCTTCCATAATTTATTTCATATTAACCCATTTTTAACAGAATTCAATACAAGGTATTAGTATATTACTGATAAAGATATTAATTTATATATGGTTTATGCACCAACAGCAACATATACTTAAAAAATCTAATTTATCTAACTTTTGGTTTATATTATAAGGCTGGTAGGGCTTATAAACAGAAGGTGCCTAGACCCTACAATTGTCTTGATCTGGCACTGTCATGATTATAATTCATAGTTTCAATTACCTCAAGTGTGTAAAACAACTTCTTATGTGCTTATCCAAATTTGAGAAAAAATTGTGTGTGTGTGTATATATTATGGAGTACTTGTGAGATATAAGCCTAAAAATGCTTCTTGGAAGTGACCGTAAAGTCTATCATGATCTGATACATTTTTTAAAGCACTTATACAATTCTAAAATCAGCTGCAAGTTTTCAACGTATACTCAAACTTTGAACATAGGTGTCTGATTTTACAATCTGACCACTCACCTTTTGCCTAAACCACAACTTCATGCTGTTCAAGTACCTACAAATAATAAAAAAATATATATATACACATGTATACTCAGTTAAAACATATATTGTTTTAACATAACTTACATGGTTAAGAGCACAAACATCACATACAAGTTTTTTTATTTACAACTACTTAACTCTAGTGTTGTTATTTAAAATAACTTCAGAATACATAACAGGTACCACTACAACTTATATAATCACCATCAACATCAGTGTAACCTTTGACAATATTCCAAATTAGTATGATAGAACCACTTAATATCTAAACATTTCCACAAAAGAATTAGATTTTTTGTGAAGCCCGATGTAAGTTTTTTATTTTCACTACTAATAAAGTTGTAATTCATAGCACACAACTCTTAAAAACTTAAATATGTAACTTGAATTTTGAGTACTGTTTTGCATGAGTCAATTTTCCAAAAGAAATTTAGTCCTTAGCCTGATCCCTCCTGCATCTGACTCTAAGATTCACATGCTACTAGCCTTCAGCTAACTCACACCTAAAAATATGTTCAGTGTGAACTGCACTAACACATGATGACATTATCATGTAGTGTCCCTCCACTAAGAGGACAACACTACTTCCTTTAGCACTAACACATGATGACATTATCATGTAATGTCCCTCCACTAAGACAACACTAATTCCTTTAGCACTAACACATGACATTATCATGTAATGTCCCTCCATTAAGACAACACTAATTCCTTTAGCACTAACACATGATGACATTATAATGTAATGTCCCTCCACTAGGAGGACAACACTACTTCTTTTAGCACTAACACATGACATTATCATGTAATGTCCCTCCAAGAAGACAACACTAATTCCTTTAGCACTAACACATGATGACATTATAATGTAATGTCCCTCCACTAGGAGGACAACACTAATTCTTTTAGCACTAACACCTTTTAAGCACTTCCTGTTGAAACAACTTGATCGTTGGATGATAAAGTGGAGATAAGTACAGATTTTCAGGAAAATGTTAGTACCTAAATGAAAATACCATAAAGTGTGACAGCCAACAGCAGGTATATACCATTCTCCCAGAAAGAAGAGAGGAGAAAGATAAAAGGGCCTTATGCATTACTGTGATGGATGGAACTTTTTGCATGACAAACAACTGCATATAACTGGTCAGCAAAACACGTAGCATAGTGTGATTAGGGCATGATCAGAATATATTGTCTCATTCTGACTAAACTGGACAGACAGAAATGGGATTGACAAATCCATCCTGCTACAGCAGGAAGGTGTACTACCTGTTTGAGGGGTGACTCATACTACAAAGACAATACCACCAATATCCTACTTCCAACAATAATATACTAAACACAATCAATCAGGAAGTTTCCAAGGTCAACCACCCAAATGGTTGAGTACCTGAATTGTCAATCAAATCCCTGCCAGAAAGGTCTTTTACTATAGATAATGAAAAAGTAACTGTGAAACCCTATTTTGAAAAGCCAACAATCTTATGTCAAAGAAATGGACAGCGACTTCCTTTTTGCTGGCTTGGTAGTTCATAGAATTCAAAAATTTAGATTGGATAATTGAGTAAGCTTAATACCATGAGAACATCTCTGGTACTTTTGTGGAACACCTCACCTTGACAATGGACACTGATAGAGTCAGGCTGAAGAGCTGAGCACTTTCCATTACTGCTGGCTCCATGCACATTTTGGGAATAGTCACACCATGGGAGGCATCACCAGCCATCTAGTGAGATTCTGAAAAGGAGATGATTTTGTCCAAAAACCCTGCACAGCCCAAACTGGACACAGAAAATGATTCAGGTCTGAGCACAGAAATGATAGATATAAGAGAGCAAAACATGACAGAAAAAAATAACCACACCTTCCTGAGCAGCCAAAACTGATGAGAAAAAATGCATTCTGCATAGAGGAGTAAATAAATATGATGAAAGAGGATGTGGGGTAAGCACTGATTGAATATATATCCAAATGACAGCAACAGCAGGTGAAATAAAGGAATATTGTCTTCAGGTAAAGATAGTATAAAGAACAGAAAGCCAAGATCTCAAACAATGCATATGTGTATGCATAAAACCAAAATAAGATCCCAGTCAGGTGTATAATTTGGTCAAGAGGGTTGGTGAAGGAGGTATGAGCAGAATAAAATGACAAAGACAGGAAAAGAAAATATCTTGAGGTAAGGAGTTGACAAATGTAGTTGACAAAACCAGCCATGGTGAAGATCAACACTCCATGAATCAAGAACTTGTGTTTAAAAAGAAAGGCCAAAAGGGACACAGTAGAACATCCTGGTAGATTAGACCAATGTCAAAAACTTTGCCACTTCCACAGACAAAGTTGAAGGATGCCAAAAATGGGAAAAAATGAGGAATACACATTTGGAGGATTCAATCTTGCTGGTGATGGCCCACACAACTACATATGTTAAGATTAAGATACAAGTTTATATAAGAAATGACCTCTTGACTTGTTTGAATGGATCATAGCTAAATGCAGGATGAAATGGAAAAATACATCACAAACAGCAATGGAGTGAACATTTCTCTGAGGCCCACACACCTGAAGTCACATCCTTGTTCAAAGACTTACTTCAGTACCAACAGAAAAGTGGCTGAAGCCAAAATGGAGACACCCATCATGGTATTGGCACAATCAAACCACAAAAAAAAAGTTATCAGAAATGGGAAAGGCACACTATCAGGGACACTAGGTCCTGAAAAAGATTCCACTGAAGAAGGAGCATATGTGTACAGCCTAAAAGAATGAGTACCTTCAGTTAATTCAGAATGTACAAAAATGAAAATAACCATTAAACAGGGTGTAAGTAAAAAGCACAAGCCCTAGTGACAGGACATTACACTGATTGCAGACAAAAAGGTGAAGAATGAATCTGAATGAAATGAGAGTTAAAGAACCACCCAGATGCACCAAATACCAAGTAGGCAAGAGAAAAAGACTCAGAATTATTGACTAGCCAGCCCAACTGAGGAGATCATGCAGAAGAATGAAGATGTGAGAGAATGAGTCAATCTTCCATGTACAAAATTGAGCCAATCTTTGATTATGTAGGGTGAATATCCCATGACTCGATTGAAGACATAATGAGCAAAAGATAGGGTACAGAACTGAAATACTTGATCCCAATGGATGAAATGGAAAAAATGTCTAAAGGGCAAAGCTAATGAAAGGTGTAAAAAAGGCATATGACACATCAACCTTGGTCATCCACAGACCAGATGGAAAGGACCATTAGAGAGAAAAGAAATTCTCCATTTGAAATAAAAGGACACAGCTTTTCTTGGGAACTATAAAGAAATAAGAGTAATATCCCAGAGTAGGGGGTAAATATTTTCAAGATGGTACTCTTGACCAAGAGATTCAAGACTGCCTCCTTGAGAAGTGAAGATAAATAGGATCAGAAAAAAGTGGAGGAGAGAAAGCCTGAATAATCCATTTGTTGGCAGAAAATGAAGACTAAAGGCTGGCAAGGCAAGACAGGTTGGTGCCCTTTGGGTCAGATCCAACAACATAGTCACCAATAAAACAAGTGATAATATTCATGTTATGGAATTAGGGGATGGAAACAAGAAGGAAGCAGGAATGGAAAGGGTATATTTGGTTGGTTGTTTTGAATTAAGCACAAAGCTACACAATGAGCTATCTGTGCTCACCTACCACAGGTACTAAAACTCAGTTTCTAGCACTGTACGTTCAAAGACATCACTGTGCCACTGAGAGGTGGGAAGGATGGAATTGAATTGGGAAAGCCTAGCACAGGAACAAAAGGGTGAGGTTGAGAAAGACAAGAAACCAAAGGAAACAGCAAGGGCTGAAGCTGGGCTGCTTCAGGCCATGTTTCCAGAGAGTCAGGAACACCACCAAGGACCTTTGGGCAAAGAAAAATAACTCAAAGATCACACAAAATTACAGTAGGCGTACATTACTTAGGAAACCTCAGAAATAATGTGAGAGGATGAGAGGTAATGTAGGAGGGTGGTAAGAAAGAAATGAAGGCATAAAACTGTGCACTAGATAGAGAAATAGAGGGAGATTCCTATGACTGAGATCCAAGAAAAGGAAGGAATAACTGCTGTAAGTCAAGTCAAAAGAATCAAATAGGTGAGGAGGATGAGATGTGTGGTCATTCAAGAAATAAGTTGGCATGGATCTTAAGGAACAGCATGCATTTTGTGAACCAAGTTCCCAAAAGTTTTAAAAAGTAAACCAACCCCACTTTATTCAGTCCAATGATCAGCAGAGACAGGCAGAATCCTCTTATGCTTTACTCATAATAGTCCATGAGTGGTGGTCCAGAACAGTACAGTACTACCACCTACTAAGTGATCTTATGAAACATTTTATAGAGCCTGTTGCAACCTAGATAAAGTATACTGAATAAGTAGATGCTACCATGGAATTGGTTTGATAAAAGTACACCTGTCTGGCAATAGTCAACATGAAGTAAAAATGAGGTAAGAAACCTTGAAAGATAAAAAAAAAAGGCATAAGAGTACCATAGAAAATACTCACTCCTCTGTATAACCTAGCAGAAGTGGTTAAAATGGCTACAAGGGGTAGTGAAAATCCCTCTGCTGAAGATACTTACAGATTATGCAAGTAATGTAAGATAAAAGTATTGGAGGAGGCCCACATACCAGCCCACACAATGACTTCCAGCAAACAATTCATCTGAGTTACTGATGACATAGAAATGTGACAAACCTGATTAGACATAACTTGCAGAAGTCTCCTCACCTTCAAAAGAGCCAAGAATAAGCAACCAGCTTCCATTTTTATAATTACATCAAAAATGTAACTGAGGATAAATCATGGTATACTGAATAAACCAGTGAGTAAAAGGCTGTTGTTTAGCACCTCTAAAGGCATTAGTATGGGAAACAAAACCTTCAAAACTCTCCGTAGACATAACAGGTGATCAAAATCTGATTGTTCATAGAAGTCAGAAATTGTGATTAGATTAATTGGCAAAAAAAATTATCAATTTCCCTGGCTGACCATGCCTTAGAGAAAAATGAACCAGTCTGAGGATGCAAGTGCAATGATAGTGTCCTGTCAACAATCAGAATAAACCACTCAGACTGGTGATGTCTGTTGATCAGCAGCAATGAAAAATAAACCTTTAGGGAATGGTGATACATAGTACATGATATTAAGGTCTTAAAGAGATGTTAAGAAAGGGCACCTAATGTCACCTTAATATACCAATTGGAATGGTCATTTTGGACAAAGATCTCAAAATAACTTGAGTAAGCCAGAGAACACTGAGAACTTAAAAGAATTTTTGTCTAGAGTATTGAAAGGTAGTCACAAAGGCTATTTCCACACAGGAGAATTATGGAAGGTGGAACACTTTTACCAAAGAGCCAGGACAAAAACTAAGTTATTGTTGGCATTTCTGATTGAAGTAGACTGAACTCATCCCAATACACCATTGCCAATATGAGGGCCATTTCAATTCATCATGGAAGTAAGCAATGGCTGAGACAAATACATGACAACCTTAGAAATTAAATGCCAACATTGTGCAAAGGCCTGCATAACCTCCATGCTTGAAGCCTAAGTTTCTGGGCAGCCAGGTTGTACATGTCAGATCATGGCTGCCTCCACAGAGATGGTCAAAGAGGAAGTGGAAAAGGTGAGTACTCCTGAAAGTACCACACAAAAAAAAAACAGGGTCTAGCTGCCAATACAGAGCTATGAACACTCCTGTCTTCTTGAGTCAAACAAACCAATGGGAATAAAAGCCAAAAGAAGTGGCACAACTCTCCATTCTCAGACCTACCAAACTCTAATAACCCTAAAATTAAGTTCTGAATTCCGAGAATCCATGGGAGATAGAAACCCTACAGATTGGGTGGATAATGGTAGTGAAGATGTTACTAAATGCCTCATCCTGATTGAAGCACCTTTAATGTCCATGGATCCACGATTAAGGTTAACCACATTCAGGAATTCTTGGAACTGAGCCTTCCCCAGATCCCAAAAGCATACAATAGTCCACCAATGCTGTTGATGGTATTCCCTCCTCCCAACTGTTGAGTGATGCTAGAAATTGGAGGTGGAATAGAAAATAATAATCTTAGAATTCATACCATATATTGGCTTGTGAAACAAATGTTTTTAATAAAAACTAACTAGCTAGCACAAAGAATGCTCAAAGTATTTCCTAACAATCATAGCAAAGAGAAACCTGTTAGCAAACACTGTGTCAAGAAAAATTATAACATTATCTGGATGAGATGCCTACATACAATACCAGGACAGACAGCATGTTGACATAGGTGGAGAGTGTCGTGAAACATATACTGCCAAGAATAACTGTGTGGGATACTAAGACTGGATCAAGTGAGAAAATAATCAGACCACTGCTTAGATGGGCAAAGGAAGTAACTCGGGCAGTCAAGTAACAGCTGCAGTGGGAGGGGAGGACAGTTTTGAAACCTTCTTATTTGGAAATAAAATATTGTACTAGCCATTAACATGTACCATATTATATATACAAGGTTGACAGTGACCAAAAAATGTATTTGTCACAAAGTATCTTACATAAGACTAAAAGATGTGAAAAGTGCTGTATCACAAAGTACGTTGAAAGCATTATTGGTACACCTAACATTAAAATGTTATACATCAAATGGTTAATATTTAATGGATGTAGTCCAATGTTTCCATAAGACATATTCAAGCATGCTAAAAAAACGAGATGCATGGTAAAGTGCTGGACTGTTCAGAGTTAAAGTTATAAATGAAGTAATTTCAGATCAAAACATCTTAAACCTTTCTTGTGACACCTAGAAATTTTGAATAATTTCAGTGGGCACAAAGAAATAGCATTACAAAATTGTAGTCAAATTCTTTAAATAGTTTTTAATATGAAAACTGATTGGTATTGAGTTTATGATAATTCATAAAACAATCACAACACAGAAAATTTATAAAGATCTTCCTGTATAGTAGCAGCATCATAAGTACAGATATGAGATTATCTTTCTGTTTGGATATTCTGAATTTTTTGCACTAAAGAGTATAGTGCAGTCCTCCCTCTCATAGTGACAGAAATATACACACACACACATTTGTACCTGTAAAATTACATTTTCCATAAGTTTCTTTCATTGCTACTTAAAACAAGAAATAATTGAAAGTTGAAACAAAGCAGACAAACCAGAGTATAAGTCTCTTAATGTTGTTTTTTTATAGTGATTAATTTTTAATAAATAAAAAACTGTACACACTTTTGTAATTTTTTTAAATAGACAGAGAAAATGCAGTTCATGCTATTTACTTGGTATCAAATGACTGAAACATTAATGTGATTTTAAATTACCAATATGTAGACCCATATTCATTTATCAGCTTTTATTTAGATTCTGCAACTTCCTGTTGTAATGTTTATGAAAACTTCAAGGTAACATGTAATGACCACAATAACACAATACCATTAATGTTTCTCATGCCTTGTACACTCCAGTTCCTGCAATGTAATACTATTGGCAGTTTCCTCTTTTGCTCAGGATACCGTAGAATTATTATGTTTTTTATGGGAATTTCACAACAAGTATGGGTTATAATGTTTAATTTTAAAAACATTTTATGTACTTTGAATCACATTTCACTTGATGAACAATGCATGTGGGATATCTAATTAGAATTATGAATATAATGTTGTTGAAAATAACCTTAATAGTCTTATATGAGAAAAGAAACATGATTCGTAGTTAATTAGTCTTCTTAAAACATCAAAGCAATGTGTTGTTGCTAGTGCAAGGCAAATAGGATTTTAGGTTGTCTCTACAGAAATACTGAAGTCTTCAAAAGTAATCCTATCATCATGTAGAAACTGGGTTTGGCAACATGTACAGTACTATGTTCAATCTTGGGCTCCTTACCTTAAATAGGACACAAATGTCGTTTAGGGTTCAAAGAAGCGGTACTAGAAAGATAGCTGGGTTGGAAAGATTATCATATGAAAACAAGTTAAGATCTCTGAGCCTGTTTTCTCTTGGAGAGGATTCAAGTTAGGTATTATAAATCACCTTTTCTTGTGCTTAATGGTGAGAATAGTAGGACTAGGAGACACAAATGTAAGCCAGGGCAATGTAAAAGTCATTTTCAGCTAAGATAGTTTTATTTTTCTGATAGGGTGGTTAGCCTTTGGAATGAGTTGTCTTCCAATACAGTGGATGCAATTAATTTAAGGGTGTTGATAAATGTTTGACCACTAAGAAGAAGATTAAAGTGTTTTACTTTAAACTTTAGTTTATGTAATTGCCTATATGGTCCCTTATTGTCCAAAAATTATATATGTATATTTATAATATAGGAGTTTTAAATAATGAGGATTTTGGTCATCCAAAATTACTATAATTTGTTTGTGATCATGAATGTTTACTGTGAGGTTGCCCTACGGAATGACCTGGCATAGACCATAACTTATAACATTACATTGTTACCAACACATCTTTGGAAAAAAATAGTTATTTACAGTAACGTATCTATGAACGTGTTTTTGCCTTTTTGTCTTGTGCTGTATGTTGCCCTGAACAAATATGAACAGCACAAAGCAGACATGTTTGGCTACAACAAATGAAACCAGACCATGAATACAGTACCAAACTTGCCACCATGTGCCCCTGGTCAGAGTTACTCTACAATCATCTGGAAGTCACCATCAAGCTTGCATTCAGGCAAGTAACATACAAGGGAAAAGCTGACATAACATTACAGAAAATACACAAATTTTACCACTGGTCATCACTTAAATGAAAAGAATTGCAACTAAGTGAAAGATCTAAAAACATCACAAAGGCCAGTTAACATTATGAGTACACACATCATACAGAGATTAGGTGTCAGCGATAGATACAGGTGGAAAATGCTAGTTAGGCAAATGGTTTGCTAACAACTTTTAAATCAGTGAAATGTTTGACAGCAAAACCTATATTGAAGTTGTTCTCAAATTTCACAGACAAATGATACTACAGACACTGACTACAAAAGTTACAGCACTTAAACTCATGCTTGAAAATTTAATGTGGAAGATAAAATACCTGAGTTGCTAAAAGAAAATAAGAAATAATGAAGAAACTGCCCCTGGTGCTGAATCCATGCATAGAGATAACTGAAGAAACTGCCCCTGGTGCTGAATCCATGCATAGAGATAACTGAAGAAGCTGCCCCTGGTGCTGAATCCATGCATAGAGATAACATGATATTTGTGAATCAATTCCTGAAGCAAATCAACAGCAAATTTTAACATTTAATTCAAGACTCAATTTTTAGCAATTTAACAGTATTTGTCATCCATTTGTGACCAAGAGGAGAGAAGAATCTTGCAAAAAATGGTGTGGCAGAAGTTAAAGCCCTGAATGATTATTTCTTGTAAAGAGTGATTTATATCCAGATAACACTAAGCAGAAATTGATCAAATTTATTGTGCAATCCAGAAAAGCAACTGTCCTCCCAAATGTTTTTTACTTCTGGGCATAAAAGTTACAAGAAAAGCAAAAGCATGACAAGCAGTACAATAACATCTTGGAACTGGCAAAGATTATACAGGTGTTGATAATGTCCTCTGCTAGGACAAAAACAGTGTTCAGCTATACAGCCAAAATAAAAACATGCAATGGACAAAATTATTTTATTATTTTTATTCATCATATAAACATCACCTACCACTATGACTTCTCAAACTGATGTCAACAATTCATAGACATATCTCAAGTACAAACATATTTACATCTGATTTTGTCTACACAGTCCTGTTGATTTAACTCAAATCTTGCCATGTCTCATGTAAATGTACAAAGTCAATTCTGAATTGTGACCAAAATTTCTTTCTCCAATATAAAATTGCTCCAATGAATGGAGCCTATACACATTCAGTTAAATTAATCCAGCCAATGTGGTTCTTTGTTACTATCTAATAATGTGCCTCAGAAGTCAATGATTGGGCCTTTGCTTTTACTTATTTAAATTAATGTTACTTTTAGACACGTAATTAGTAAGTTCATAAATTTGCTGGTAACATTAACCTGTTATTGTTAACTATACTAAAACCATTTTATTTAATCACATTATAGAATTGCTAGCTAGATCAAAAATTACAATAACCCGAATGTGTTACCTTGTGTTACAAAAACTATTTAATAAAGTTGTATTGAACTTGGTAAATAATGAAACCCATTCTATAATACTTCAACATAATCAATACACAAAGATATAAAAACAATTGATCATAATTAGCTATCTTTACTACTACTAATATTCACTCCCTTATCAATATCATTAATTAAAGCAAAGACCCAAGCACTAACCTGTGAGAAACCCCACTCCACTAGTAACAAGATTCAGTCTGAATAGATTTCATATAATACATTTTCCTATCCAACCACCCTACAAATACAAATCTTCACAATCATTACCAAAGTGACTTTCTTAGCAAAATGTGAATCACAAATAAATGTCTCATTACTTTTTAACCAGTAAGATAATTATTTTATCGTCTTCTGATTTATGAAAACTAATCTGAAAAGTGAATGTTGACACTTGAGTTTAAAAATTGAAAACATTAAAACTGAAATAGTATTAATGATTTCAAATTTCAGTGGAGTTCAGATTATATACCACTTGGTTTTAACAATTTAAGTGACAAAATGTTATAAACTTAAGCCAAATAACTACAAAATCTAAATTTCACCTACTACTTAAATAGTAATTATACTTATAGAAACAGTACGATAAGTACTCTAATTTATAATAACAAGTCTTAGATTATTTAGGTTTAACACTGGCATTTACTGCATTATATTTTCTTACATTTTAAAATCATCTCCCAGTGCTTCGAATAACTTTTTTCTAGCAAAATTGAGTTGTGTATCCGAAACCATTTTTTAATCAAAAAAGTTAGCGAATAACTTGAAATTATATCTGTAAGTACAAAAAAAATTCAGTTTGTACCAATACCAGCGCTCTAAGAAATATCTAACTGCCATCTAGTGATTTTGTAAAATGTAAATTATATTATTGTAATTTTACGTAATTATTTGAATATTTCAATATTATTCTTTTTTCAGCACTAAAATGTGGAAAGATAACAAGTGCTTTCGCAACATTTTTTCCTGTTCTTTTGGAAAACGTAACTTAAACTTTGGCAATATTGTATGTTAACTTAGAGTGTTTTCTTCTATATATTTGTAAAAAAAAAAGAAGAAAACGTTGGATAGTGAATTGTTTTTTTTCTTAATATGTGTTATTTCTATGAACGTACACAGTGTGTTGAATCGCGTTTTCTTGAAATTGTAATTTCTTCCCAGAATTGGATCTATAGATCACTGCAACTGATTTATATATATAACCTGGATTGCGCACTCGGCTTGGGCCTGAAAATTGAAGCAGACAGGATCTATCGATTCACTATGTTACCATGCCTAAAATAAACATATGTCTTACAATATGTTCATAAGACGTATGGTATGGGTATTAAAACTTAAAATGTGTAAAACAATGTTTCGACCTTCTTAGGCCATCTTCAGGTTAACAAAGTGAGTTTCTCGTCATTATGAATTACGTGTGTTAAATGTACATGGAGCCAATCTCTATTGATCACACATAGCAACGTATTCTAAACATTCTCGATTCGCTTAATGTCTCGCCAATTATTTTTCACGGCGCCCCTAGGCAAAAAGAAAAACTTAACAGTTCCGTTTAATAAGTAGTTAGGTCCAAACAACTTAACACTTTATAAATATTTTTGTCCTAACAACTTAGTAGCCGTTTGAAAGAATAATACACTTAAATTGAAATTAAAACAATATTTTATTTCATTTTTAAATAACCACAATTACTAATTGGATGTGTGTGCCTGTTTGGCACTGCACAGCTTCTCAAATCGTGGAATCAGATTGAACACCGCCATCGTCATTTCCTGTTCCACGTTGATTTTAGCTCGGTTCTTACTTTTCATCACAGCAACCGCTGAAAACCCAACTTCATAGAGATATGACGTCGCAAATAAAATTAAGATTCGCTGAGCCGTAGCACTTATCAGCGAATATTCATCTTTTACTGACATCCAAAACTCAGTTAGTTCCATGCTGCCAAATTTTGTTTTTAAAGTCTTGTCATAAGACAGTTCAACACGATTTTCTTATTCTGCAGAGGTAAATTCAGATGCGCTTGGCCTTAAATGGGTCTTGGTTTCATGCAAATTTCTACATATCTTCTGAAAAGTAATTTTAAACTAGTCACTGAGCTATGTTTAGATGCTCCTCAAAAACAGATTGTAGTTCGTAATTCAAATCGACTTCATTGGATGTAACAAACTGCTACAACAGGGAGAAACAGTCTTTGCAGTAATCTTCATTCGTTTTTCTTCTCCACAGTAATGCCTCAATTTCTGAAAGCTGAAATATCCTCTGCGAGTTTCAGAATGTGCGTGTTGCTTCCCTACATTCAACGCATTCAGTTTTTCGAAGAGATCGCACAAGTGTGCTAATTTTGACAAAAAAATCGGTATCAAAGAAGTTTTAAGTACATTCGTGTCCTTCTTCTTCGAGATAAGAGCAGAGTTCCTGTCGTAATTCGAACAAACGGAACAGTACATTCCCACGGGTGAGCCATCGCGAGCTACAGTAGTACAACAAAGATGTATGCTCGTATCCCATATCCTCACACAGTTTTTTTTACGAAACCTCGCCTTCTGTGGCCGAGTTTTTATACAGTTCACCACTTTCACACATTTCACAGGACTAGGTTTAGTTGAGGACTCACGTGGATCCACAGTGCATCAAAAGCTTTGCATCGATATAGACGCCAACGCATTTAGTCCAATCTAAGTTGTTTTCGCATATAAAAGTGTCAAGGATCTCAAACAAATCTTGAGCCTTTGTACCTGCAGTGGTACTTTTACAAAAGAGAAGGTCTTCCACAATCTTGTCATCATCCACGAACTGTGTGTAGCAAATAAAATGAACATCCTTGTTACTATCCATCACCTCATCCAGCTGTAACCGAAATTCCTTCCCTTTCATTTTTTCAATTAGCATCATTGAGGTCTTTCGCCATTTGATAGATTCTACGACTGATAGTATTGATGGATAAAGGAATCTTTGAAAGCAGTCTGCCCGCAGATTCACCAACCATAATGTTCACCATATCCACTGCAGCTGGTAAAATCAGTTCTTCTGCGATGGCGTGAGTCTTTTTACATTTTGCGACCCTATATGCAACCTGACAGGATGCTAGCAAAGCATTGCTTGATATTGATGCTTGTTTCAAAAATATACCTTTTTGTTCCTTCAATTTTTTTAACTTTCTGGTGAAATAATCATGGGAGTTACTAGCCATGTTAGAATAATTGGTCTCAAAGTGGCATTTTAGTTTACATGGAAGCATATAACCATCGTCATATTTCCAATATTTTCCGTTTATTCACAACTGGCCTATAGTTCGTCATTCTTTTCTTCACTCCCACACTTCTTATTAGTATTGAAAAATCTTTCAATTTTTATGCACAAGAACTAAATATCAACAAAATAATTCACTGAACTTCGGAAGACTTCACAGACACTTAATCACAACACCTTTCAGTTACTTCGATTCGTGACAGACCCGGAGAGTCGAAAGGTATTTATATACAAAATCTACGAAACGAGAAAGTTCGAGAATTTAGTGGCGTAGTCGAAAGTACAAGTAAACAAAAACAAATCTCAAACATTCGAGAACGTCTAATGTTAAAACTGTAAATTGCGTCGAGCTAGTAGTTCGCGCGATGTCCGACACATGTCGACATCGCTCAAATTCCTTTGAAAATTTGAAATATTCCCGCGGCGCCCTGGCGTGACGCGACACACAGTTTGGGAACCACTAAGATATCGGACAGGCTCATTAATGCTCTTGAATGGATTGAACAAAAATTGAAAGCTAATTTTTCACAAATGTATCGACACGCTGGCTTGTAAATTAAGTTATATGAATTTTATATTATTATTTCAACTAGGGAACTAGCTTGTACCAGGATTTTAAATTAGATTTTAATGCGTAACCCTCTCAAAAAATTAAGAGACCAGAGTATTTGACCTGTCTACATTCTGTAACAAACAAAAACAAATAGAATTAATTAAAGTTTTATTATCATGTATGTCAACAAGTATTTTAATATTTATATAAAGGCTTTATGAACGAACCCACATACAAACTCTTTTGATATATAACAACATAGTGCAGAACATCTACATGTAATACACACCACACTATACTAAACTATCCAGAAACATGACCGAAATGATTCAAATAAAGTTTCTTCACAACAAATTAGAAAATTATGAAAATATATTGCATGGCATTAACATTATGTGCACGTACATATTATTTGCTTATGTCATTGGTGTTATTGTAACTAATCAGACCTTGCAGCCTCGACCTATAAGTAAACTATTGAAGAACAATGAATGAAAATATATGGAATGACTATAGATAATTGCATACATCATCGTTATAATTTGCACAAATTACATTTACATGTGAGAAACAATTATTCAAAATGCCGTCAACTTACACGACAATAAATGAAGACTGAGCACATTCACAATAATACATCTACGAAAAAATTATATTCAGAAACAAAATTTTTACAAACACAGGAATTTATGATTATTATACATAAACTGAACAATATAATATAAAATATAAACATTCCCATTCTATCACAACGTATTATCTAATGTTGTTTTTATTTTTAGTGGTGTTTAAACAACACAACTTTTGTGAACTTCGTCCAAACCTTATCGCCAGTAATTTTCTCTGTGTACAATCTAGCGATATGATGCATAATTATTTTGCAATAACAGAATCACATACATTTTATGACCTTGAATACATGGCTATTTTCTAGTGTCGTATCAAAAATGTAATTTGACAAATAATTCAAGACTCTAGTTCATGACAGTTGGTGTAGAACCACTGTGATGATTGTTGGTACCACATCTGATAATTCAAGACTCTAGTTCATGACAGTTGGTGTAGAACCACTGTGATGATTGTTGGTACCACATCTGATAATTCAAGACTCTAGTTCATGACAGTTGGTGTAGAACCACTGTGATGATTGTTGGTACCACATCTGATAATTCAAGACTCTAGTTCATGACAGTTGGTGTAGAACCACTGTGATGATTGTTGGTACCACATCTGATAATTCAAGACTCTAGTTCATGACAGTTGGTGTAGAACCACTGTGATGATTGTTGGTACCACATCTGATAATTCAAGACTCTAGTTCATGACAGTTGGTGTAGAACCACTGTGATGATTGTTGGCACCACATCTGTGGTGGTTTACCATCACTCATCTTCAGTACTTGTTGAAAACATTTCTCTCTGTCCTCACACACCTTGCAACTGAAGTGGAATCATCTTTTATATTTACCGGTATATCGACGTAGCCAAGAAATCCTTTTCTGTCCCGTGTCTTTGTGTGTTTTTTTAGAGCAAAGCCACATCGGGCTACCTGCCGAGCCCACCGAGGGGACTCGAATCCCTGATTTTAGCGTTATAAATCCGGAAACATACCGCTGTACCAGCGAGGGGCATTTCTGTCCCGTTCCACATGCTTTTTTATGGCCCTTTCATCTATCATTAGGACACACAAAACATCCTGGTCTTAGGATCTAGTCTCTTGTACTATGTGGTTCAATGCACACTATGCTTCTTTGGTGAATCTTGGTTTATCAACCATCCCATATACCAACCTCTGATGAATGAGGACCAGGCAATACCAAACTGAATGTCTGACAGAGGTTGGTGTAAGCCTGATTCTAATAGAATTGCAGTGTAGGAGAGAATAATCTGAGCATGGCAAGATAGTGTTTACAAGTTACTCAGCCATTCTTTGGTGGAGTAGCCTCTTCATTACTACTAGTAGAACACCAGAAAATGTCCTCTCCATCATTTCAGTCCCATCATCAGATATCAGTTTTGTTCATCAGAAATTTGACAACTATTTTGAGATAATTATTCTTCTTATATAGTCTTTTCTTTCTCTGTTATGCAAATTTTAGTTCTTTCTTCTCATGAGCAAATTTTCCTCCACTTCATCCAGTTTTGTTTTCAAAGTTTGCAAACTGTCTTGAACAAGGTAGTTGTACCCTATTTAATTCTTTTGGTTGGGGTTGCTTGGTTCATCTGAAGTTGAACCTGGTGTACGTTAAACATTTGTGAGAGAAACCTGACGTACTGCTAGGAATTTTCGGGGTTTTGCATGCTGAAAGCGAACACGAAATACATATAGGGTTTAAACTGTGAGAGAGTATCAATTTTATCATCTCAATAATCGTATTAATTTCAACACATGTTATTTGATGCCTGACTAGGTTAAGTAATTACTCGCTTGTTTTGTGGGATGCTCTGGCAACTGGAATATTTTTGGTACAGCATTGGAACGTAGCCTGGTACTTCTACCTGTGTGATCAAAGCATTCCGCTTCAAAGTGATGTGAACAAAATACAACACTCTTTCCAGGATATAACTTGTTCCTCTTGATGTCCACAATCAATCTTTTCACAAGGTCCGGTTTGCTATTAACGAATTTGTGTTGGTTGATTGATAAAACCAATAAACAATTACGTGGAATGTTTGTTGGTATATACAATGTAATTACTCCACTTATTGCCTGATTTGTTGACAAAAATAACTCGCTACATTAATTTAAAAACACACTGTTATTCCTGCAAGAGAATAATATAAGACGACGCTTAATTTTCACTTGAGAGTGGGGTAAATTAAAGTTACAAGCTTGCTTGAGCAATGCTGTATCCCAACTAGGGAACCACAGAAAAAAAAAAATGAACCTAACTTTTAAATAGAAACAAGTAATACAGTCCTGAATTGCAGTCATATTTTTGATAGGTCATGTATGAAGTATAAACAAATATTATATTAAGTCTCTTGTATCACACTATTAAAAGCTTTAAAATTAATTTTAAATAGTTCCCTTAAACTTATACAGACAAGTATGTATTTATATATTGTTGTAACAATGTTCTTTCGTTGTGTACTCTTTAAATTATATGGTGAAAATACTTAATTGTTCAGTTATTTTGAAAAAGTGGATAATTATGTATGGCACTTTTGTATATCAACTGAAGAGAAGTCTATATTGTTTACTAAATGTTATAGTGTTCTATAAATTGACGTGATCCTGACAAGGGAAGAAAGAATTGTTGTACAACCACACAGAACAATTTCATTTTAAACTAATACAGCATTTGCCGTTTTTCGTCCTAAACAGCCAATTAGACAATAAGATGTTTTTTAATAAATCTTAACCTCCTAATCACTACTACTAGCGATCAAATTCCGATTGTACTATTCTGCATTGGTCAATCCACGTGACGAGAAAAATGTGTTTTATAACTAGGCTTTGTTTCAGTTTTTTGTCAGATATGAGGATCATTAAATCAGCAACGATCCATAACTCAGTGTAACAAACAAATTACAACATTAAAATATAACTTACAATAGCGCTTCTCGGTAGTATTACGAAAAGTTTTCGGGACATGTAACGCTAAAAACTGGGTTTCGATACCAATAGTGAGTACAGTATAAATAGCTCGCTGTGTAGGTTAGCAAGTTTGTTTGTTTGTTTGTTTTGAATTTCGCACGAAGCTACACAAGGGCTATCGGCGTTAACAAGAAACAAACAAACGCTTACAACAATGTGTACAAATTGAAAATCATAGGCTAAAGAGAAGAAAGTTGGTTAACAGCATCCATCACCAACTTTTACGTTGCTAATATCTTAACGAATAGTAAGATCTGATCGTTACTTGTATTTAAAATGCACACACATATGTAAAATGGGAGCGACTTTTTATGTCAAAGAGATGCGAATCTGGACCCCTTATATTTTCAATCGATTAGCTATTTGTTCAGTTACGCTAGAATTAGAGTAATAAAATTCGTTAGATTTCACTACTAAATCTCCGTATGATGCTTTGTTTTCTACGTTATTATAAAAATTATTGGTTTATATAAGATTATTGTAAATTTACAGACTTCTGTATTTTGTGTTATATTTATAATGTTCTATCAAAGCAAAACCCGAACTGGAAGAACATAAAATGTAAATGGATATATGTATTATGATATATTTCAAATTATTACTAATCTCACATGATTTATCGTTATTTTACTTTTACATTTGCATGTGTTAACAAATTAATTCGAACTTTGTCTATTAGTATTGTTAATATTCCTCAATTCAGTTACCGGCTTTTTCAGGAAAACAGGAACTACGTTTGAACTTAAGTGATTTGCAGTTTTGGTATATCGTGCATAGAAACTACTGGTGACAGTGAGGAATGGAGTGGTGTCACCGCTGAAACCTTGTGAATTATTTTAATTTAATACATTACTTGACACCAATAGACAACAACATATATATCGTAACGCATTTTTAAATAACATATATATTATTTCACTCCGTTATTTCTATGCCAGGTAGTGTAGAGACAGTGATTGCCACTGACATGGCTACTGATCTCAAGGAAATATTGCAGTTGAAGTTACAAACTTTAGCAGATCGGCCATACAATGAAATGGAACCGATTATTACAGAAATATTAACGCTGATGTCTACATCGTCTTGTCATTCAAGCCTTAGACAACTTGGCGACGATCTTCCCTTGTCTTTGTTGTTTGATGTAGTATTTTCTATACCAAATCCAAGGTAAGTCATTTATTTCCTAAAAGTGACTGAAAGGATTTAGATGAAAGTTTATATATATTTGGCCTATGACTCATTGTAGAAGTCACTTGTTGATGGAGACTTAACGTCATGAAAAAAATTCCTATTTGTGGGCATGGGACTGATTTTTGACACTATTTTTGCTCTTAACTCAGTCAAAAATAATTGAATATTTGCGCAACTTGTCAACAATGTTTCACCTTTTCTGGTACAGCATGGTGTTTTCTTCTTCTGTCCTTTCCGCTTTATTCTAATGCTTTCTGCTCCATTGTCTTCTTACCATACTCCTATGCTTAACTGGGACCTGTTTGATTTTTTACGATCTTTACTGTCTAGGTATCTATACCATTGATTTCTCTACTATTATTTTCCATTGTACTTATATTGATTCCTCTACTATATTTTTCCATTGCACTTGTATTGATTCCTCTACTATTATTTTCCATTGCACTTGTATTGATTCCTCTACTATTATTTTCCATTGCACTTGTATTGATTCCTCTACTATTATTTTCCATTGCACTTGTATTTATTCCTCTAGTATTATTTTCCATTGCACTTTTAAGTTAGAGTTTTGAAAGTCATCAACTGCATTGTTTCCAGTAAAAGATCTTTCAAGCTACAGGTGCAATGGGGATCCAAGCACACAAGTCTCCTAACCACTCTAATGGTCAACCATGGAGAATCCTCATTGGTTGGGCTGAGCACAACACATCAAAAAGTGGGGCAGTGGTGACACTGTCAGTGTTGGGTGGGCCAACCCCTCTAAAGAAAGTTCATACTACTTGTGCCTTCCTTCTTCTTTTAGAGCCTACTCTATTGAGTTGAATACAAATTGTACAGAATTCATATTCCATAATTAATGTGTCCTCCTTCATCTGAAGTCTGTTGAGGTGAACATACACTATAAATAACTGTAATACATTACTGATGTGTTCTTCTGCAACCATTGTCTATACAGTAGAGTCATGGTGGGCCTATACTTTTTATTTATTGCACTATTATCTGATAGTGCCTTACCACGTGTAGTGTGGTTGGTGCGCTTGTGTGCAAGTGCTTGGATGATCATATTTTAATTTTACACCTATTCCTGTAACACATTGGACTCATTTGTCTTTTCCCTTATATTCCATGCAAAGAGCCTACGTTGGTCGACGCAACGTGTAGTCTTTCATGGGTGTGCTTTTATGAAACACTTGCCATTGGGTTTCACATACCATGGACTACCTTTTGGGTGCATTCTGAAGGGAGGTAATCTAGGTAAACTTTTGCACTGGCACCTTCACAGATTTAGTGTGGGATTTTAGCAAAACTGTATGAAGAAGTGAGTTATGTTGGAAGTTAACATTTTTCGTACCTAAAAATACATCTCTGATTATAGACACCTATTCACACATTCCATCCCATCTTCCTCACTTTTGTCATACATTTGTATTGGCTTGTCAAAGAATGAAGTTATCACAAGTGCAAGTGTATGGAGAGAGTTAATACACATGGAGGTTGTACTGCCCTCCTATTGGTGGAGATGTTTTGTCTCATGATGACATCATGATGCATCCATACAGTTAACATTAAAATGTGATACTAAGTGGGAGTTGCTTTAAGTCAAATAACATGAAAACCTCTTAAGGTAGATGCACAATAAAGATAAGTAAACTAATTTCCATGTGTAATTAGACTAAATGTTTGAAGTATACTGTTTTACGTAACATTAGAGTAACCAGTTAACAGTAACTTTCAAAGATTTGTTATTCTTTGAGGTAAGTACATTGCAGTCCAGTTATTATATTTTCAAGGTTTAGAATTCTAAATGAAAATAAGAACAGCACAATGTGCAAAACGTGTTATTTAACAGATATACACATTTCACACGTATTTGCCCTAAAATGAAAAATTGGGGTATTTCACAGTGATACAGTAATGCAAAATATTTTGAAAAATCAGGCATGTTTAAGTAAGCATAACTCTTTTATTTAATGTAAGTACATATTTATTAACCATGTAGTACCTTGCAGACAACCAACAAAAATGTTTTACTAACTAGTAATTGAAGGTTCTTGGATAACAAGCCTACATATATATTTTATGATAAGTTGCAATACTTAGCCCTTCTGCTATAGGTTCATTGTGATATATCTGAGTTTGTCTACACACTTGCACATGTTAAGCATTTGCACTATAACTTGAGATACAGCATGTGTATATTCACATTTGGTAGATTTTAGTAAAAAATACATGTATTTTGTATAAAAAAATCAGATCTTTCAATGAAATAATTTTACTAAAGACTTGCTTGTGAATAAATAGTCTGTTTCATTACTAGTCAGAGTGCAAAGTGATTTTATGTTATGATTAAAAAACTATTCTTCATTCCAAAAATCTCAAATATTATTTGTGTAATCTATAAAACCTTCTAAATACATTTGAAACATTTGTTTTCAGTAAGACTTTACATTTTGTTATTTTCTGTACTCTAACTATGTGGGGAGTGTCACTTGACCAACCTTGTAACCATCATAACAAAACATTAAGAAACAAATATAAATTGTGCTTTTTTCATGCTAGAATGAGTATACATTGTAATGTTAAAATAAAAATGTTTAGTTTAAGTAGATAAGTCTCATAACACTATACATGAACCATGTATTTTATTTTTTATTATATTGACCTTCTAGTCATGCCTACCTAACATTACATGGTGGGCATTGATGAGGTGCATGTTCATTCAGGTCATATAACCAGTAATATAAAATTAACCTTAAGTCTTCCCTGTCTTGACTGTGTTTTAGTGGACTAGCATGTTGTAATATAGTCACATTTTAATTATTATACATGTATATAGATTATTACTATTTAGAAATAAATTTTTAAACTTATTTTTCTTAAAATATAGAACAATAAATCAAGAAGTAAAGCAAACAATTCTCTTCTCACTACGACCTTTGTACTCAGTTGTTGCCAGACGTAGACTGTTAAGCCTTTTAAAATTCTACACACTGAGGATCTGAAACAAATGTTTTTAAAGTTTTATATTTACAGTTGAATAACCATAAAATCCTAAATAATATGCTGATACCACAGATTTTCACTATAATTTATTAAACTTAGTAACTAAGATATATTTAAAGTTAAAAAAAAATAAACTATGAGCAGACTAAAGATACAACCTACTTTCTTAAAATCTTGGATTGAAAAAATGTGGGACATTTTCAAATATTAAAATGGCTGAGGAAACCACTCGGGGGACATTCTAAGCTGTTGCTCAGTTATTCACATGTCATATACTGTAGTAAGAGTGTATATGGGGCCATTTAAAAAAAAAATGGAAAGAGTTGAATAAGGCCACCATGTTTGATTCAGTACATACGCCATATCTCAACAAAATAGAAAGATATAAGTTCTTATTTTATATTTTAGCTTGTCAGTATTTGTAAAATGAGTTCCATATTTGTATGAAACTTTTGACTTGGTATTTTGACATCACAAACATGTAATTTTAAACAGTGCTGCATTTAGCGTACTACATGACTCACTAAAATATATATTTGTATTCTTTTAATATTTACTTTTAAATTATAAAATTAACTCTTATATTAAAATTTAAATTATAATCTGTAGTTTGATTCCAAACATACTGACATAAGTTCATAAAATAGTAGTTCAATATAATTTTGAATGCAAACAAATGTGATGGCATGACCTTTGACCTGTGACCCATCACAAAAGAGCTAAACAGAGCAAATATTTAATCTCACTTTCACAACTAGCAGTACAAATAAGTATAATAAACAAAAGATTGTATTGTGTAAGGTGTGAGACTTACAAGAGCTAAAGAAATTACTAGAACATGAGTTTTTATCAATGTATGTAGGTCCCTCAGAAATAGTTCATTTTTACTAATAGAGCCAGATGTTATTCTCTGAATATCTCTTAACATGAACAGATGTTACTAAACGTAATTTAAATCTTGCTCCTTTAAGATGAGTGGCAGAACCTCAACTCTTAACTCTTTTCATAAAAGCAACAAAAAAATTTTCAAAAAATACAACCCAAACTGTAGGTTTCTGACTGTTACTAACTGAAAAATATCTACTAATTGTTGAATATCTGTGCAATTCTGCTTTATCAAGTCCTAACATCATTATCTTAATAAGTTGCCATTATTTTATCCCAAGAAAACATTCTTTTTTTATATTGGGAAGATTAATTTACAACTGTTATCTGACTTGCCAACAAGAATAATTCATGTTGCTGATTAAAAGCAATGTTGTTTTTCACCTAAAAGAATCTGATAAATGGTCTTTTAATTCTCACATAGCCTGGTTTGCCTTTTGAGGAAAGTGAAAGCTATAGAGCTGTTCGATGTTCAATTGAGGAACCATGAGGAACAAAATTATTTTGTTTTTTAAGTAAAGAGGTTAAAAATGTATCGTGCATTCTGTACCATATAAGTATATTAGAGATAATTTGTGTGTAAACAAAATTATTTGAATATTTTATGGATTTCAAAAGGTAAAAATTTGGGAAAATTTGGTGGAGATCCTGGAATATGAATGAGCCTACAAGTGTTGAGAATGGTGTTTATGAATGAGCCTACAAATGTTGAGAATGGTGTTTAATGTATTAAAATATTCAAAAGCAGAATATGAAAATAAAAAAAATATTTATAATAATAAAAGTTTTTTATTGCATTGTGTGTAAAGAGCTACATTTAAATTGGATGGCTGTTTTTTGTCTTACTTGTAACTATTATAAACAACAAATGACTTATTGAAATGTACAATGGTGATATTGCTAGGTGTTTTATTACAAGCTTTACAACAAGGTGGCAAAAAGTCATTCAGCTAACTGAATCTAAGGACAGTGTGTCTAAAGTTAGTCTGTCTTACCCAAGTTAGTATGAAATAAACATTTTAGGATTATTTTAACTTGTTTCTTTTCAGTCAAGAGAATTGTCAGTTTCTGGAACTATTTACTAAACTGCTCTCTTACACAACGCCAGACGTACTAGTAACAAGATTTTATAATGAGCTTATTAAGTGCCTCTGTCACTCTCATCCAGAAGTACAGAATGTAGCCTTGTCCCAGGTAAGATACAGGAGTCAGAACCAGAAAAAATGATAGTTATGACTACTTTCTGAAACATGATTTGTAAATCTCTGAAGTATTAATTTTTCTGTAACATTAATTAAAATTAGAAATGTATGTACCTTGTAATTATAAAGACAATTATGGTGTGTTTTTGGTATAAATTAGTGTAATATTAAGAAGTTATTTGTCATTATATGTTACCCACATATATACAAGTAAGCATATATTACAATCATTGAATTAGACCCCATTTTTTCAAGCTTTTTTACATCCCATGTTTGATATTCTGGTACAGCCTTGTTCAATGTGAATAGATGGCTCACCTGAATTTTGAAGAAAAAAATTGTATAATAGGATTGAATTAACAATGCATTACTGCGACAGTAATGTGACAATTTGTGTAAATGCAGTTAAAAGAAAAAGTGACCTGAAACAAACATTCTATTACTTATTGAGATATCAAATTTATGCTTTTATGTAGTATATCTAATTAAATTTATAATATTTTAAGTGGAGCTAATTAGCACATCAATGATGTCTCTTCCAGCTCCCAACTATAACCATCCATTACAAGTGCTACTCATGTATTCATCTAATTTCTTCTTGAACTCATTTAAATTCTCTTACTCCACCACACTTGAAGGCAAGTCTTTCAAAAGCTAACCACCCTGTTTGGAAAAATAATGCTGTCTAAATTGTAGAGGATTGCTACACTGCCAAAATTTGAACTTATGATCCCTTGTACTATTATGTTCACTGCTAAACACGGAAGTGTTTGATATTATCAACACCATTAACAGTCTTAAACATCTCATTCAAATCCCCTCTGACCCTTCTCTCCAGAAAAAAGTTTAGAGAATTTAGTCTCTCCTCATAGGACAATCCCAGGTATCATCCTAGTGGCTCTTCTCTGAACCTTCTCCAGCAATTCAGTATCCCTCTTGAGAAAGGGAGCCTAAAACAGTACACAGTATTCTAAATGAGACCTTACAAGTGATCTATACAGTGAAATGATAATATCCCTTATATTCACTATTTCTATAGGTGCTACCCAAAATCTCATAAGTATTTGGGCTGCGCTACTTGATGCGAGTATCATTCCTTCTTGTTTTATTAAACACTGTTATAACTTAGTGTTTTCCTGGATTTCAATTTCATTGTAGCTTTAACTTACTCTGAGAAAAGAAATTTTTAAAGCTTCATTGAGAAAGTGAAAGAAATTACCCTGGAGATTTATTATTTAATCTGTAGCATAAGTCTTGCTGGTTATAAATGTAGAAAGGACTATATTATATTGGGGTAACACAAGGAACTTGACAAGTAAGGTTTCACATAGTGTATTCCTGCTTCTATGTTTTGCATAATTTAACTACTACTTGTCACATCTCCAATTCTACCTCATTTTTCTAGGTTGTCAGGTGTTCCAAAGACCCCTCTGCAGCTGCTGAGATGATGTCCAAAACAGAACTTCTGACATGTATTATTGAATGTCTTGCCATTGAAGACATTAATATAGCTCAAAATGCTTCTACTGTACTAAAGAACCTTGGAAAAGACATTCAGGCTCTCCACGTGTTCATTTCCCAACCAGTCAAAGATGCTATCGATGGTGTACTTCAACAAGGAGACATACCTCGACTTAGAATGTTAGAGGTAAGTCATTCAAGTAAAAAAAAACAAACTCATTTGATAATTATTTGCTTTAATGTGACAGCTTCCAAGACATACACAGTTGAAGTTGGCTTTAAAACAAAGATGTGACTTTTATCTTCAGAAGAACATTTGATATCTTGTTTGACGTTTTAGCAACTGACTTTCTTTAGTAACTTGCAACATGCACAGCCGGAGATGCACATTTAAGTGACTGCAGCATGCACAGTCAGAGGTGCACATTTAACAACTTAATTAAACTACTTTATCATCAATGTATACAAATAAAATTGGCATCAACAGATAGTAAATTAAACTGTAATAGTATAAAAGGTTTAACTTCTGAATTTTCTACAGAAATATTTTTAAATTCCTCAATCTCCCCGAGTACCCCTCAATGTACATTCCTGTATGTGGTGAGAGAACCTCCTTGAGGAAGTTCTGTTCTTACAGTTTTCCTCCTCTAAACATCCACCTGTGTGTGGTAACCTGTGAAGGGGAGGAGAGAATCCTGGTGGTTGAGGGGTCAAACTCCAACACACCACTTTGGTCTTGAATTAAACGGGTGGTCTTGGGGTGTCCCCCCAGGATCAATTGGCTAGTCCATTTGGGCCAGGGTCAACTGAGTACCAGCATAGGACATCCACAATGAGTGTTGTAGACATTGTGTCTGACACTGGTGTTCAGGTATAATGCTCACGAAACCCTGGCATTGTTGCAGTGCCCTTAAGGCACTGTAGTGCATCCCCTTGTAGAGCTCCATGGTGGGTGGGGTCAGTGGGCACCGAAAAATTTTCTATTTATTATGAATATTATGGATACTCCTAAAACAAAACAAAAAACACAACTTGAAACCATTGAGAAAAACCTGACTACTGGAAAATGACCACACATTGATGAATCTGTACAGCCTAACTCACCACTTGAATCTGTCCCACGATTCCTAATTTTGTATTCCTTAAGTAACAAACCTCTAGGGTAGATGTCCCCATTTTTTATTCAGAAGGGCTTGCTGGCTCCCTAAATCGGTTAAAAAGCTACATTCAGGAGACATCTTAGTGGAAACATCTTCATCATAGCATTTCAAACTAGTCACGACATCAAAGGCCTTGGGGACATACCCATTGAAGTTACTCCTCATTCCACTTTGAATACTTCCAGAGGAGTCATAGTTGAAAGAGATTTAAGGACTGTTCCTGAATCGGAGATCCTCGCAGGTATCACCAAGGTGTCACAGCAGTACACCGAACCTTTACTCAAAAAGATGGAATTCTGGAACCAACAAATATTTTAATACTAACATTTACTGTACCATGTCCTTCCACCACAATAAAAGCAGGATATCTGAATTGTAATATGTGACCTTATATTCCAAATCCTGTACGATGTTTCCATTGTCAATGATTTGGTCATTCAAAACAATGTTGTCGTGGTTCCTTGACCTGTGCCCATTGTGGTGGTAAAGACCATAATGCCACCGAAGGCCAACTCGAACCACATTGTGTAAAGTGTAATAGTACGTATCCTTCTTATTTTACCTCTTGCTCTAAATGGGTAGAAGAAAAAGTGTCTCCAAGACAGTTAACAAACTCACACATAGGATTGAAGATTATTATAACCTATTCTGTCCAGAACGTAATCTATTCTACTATTACAGTAGGAGTCCAAACAGATCTTACCCTATCCACTACACAATCTTCACCAGCAAATCTTTATTAAACACTTCACAAAATCAACACAGTTCACGAATCAGTGTCTCCTTCCATCTCTGTCCTGACCACACCTTCCAGTCGTTGCCGAACTTCACCTTCTTCAAGTCAAGATGTTTCCATGGGGTCTCCCTCTCTTGATACCCCAAAAATTAAATAAACCATTTGTCCTTGCCCTCAATCATTAGTACGTGTACAGATAAATTCAGACTCGACCATTCAAGCTAGAACAGGATCCATAGAGGACGATAGACCCACATTCAATAAAGAAAAAAAAAAAACAGTCATAAGCAGAAGGACTCTCTACCGTCTTCTCCTCTGAAATAATTACACATGGCCACACTAATCCAATGGAACTGTTGAGGTTTTCAATCAAATGTGACTGACATCAAAGATCTGATTGACTTTTATCATCCCACATGGCTTTCTTTGCAGGAAACATTTCTGCAGCCTACAAATACAGTTACTATCTGCCACTATTCATAATACCAGAATGTCAGGCTATGTGTAGGACAGGGACATGGGGGAGTTGCATTGCTGGTTGATCAGCATGTGCCCACCCAGTACCTGTCATTGACCACACCCTTGAAAGCTGTAGCCATCTGTGTCTCCTTTGGTTGTACCATCACTATTTACTCTCTATACCTTACACTTGAAATGCACCATAATCAATCAGACCTCAAATCCCTCATTGAGCAACTGCCTACCCCCTTTTTAATCTTGGGAGATCTCAATGGGCATAATCCCTTCTAGGGCGGCTCCCGTATTGAAATGAGAGGTTCCTGAACCACAACCTGGCTCTGAAATCAATACTAGCTCTTACACATATTTCCATGCACCCAGTCAGTCATTTACAGCTATGGATCTTTCTGTTTGTTTCCCTTCGCTACTCATTCACTTGTCCTGGGAGGTTGACATTAATCCACGAGGTAGTGATCATTTTTCAATCATATTATGAGAGATTGGCCGTGCGACCCAAGTACCTCGGTGGAAGTTGGTCCAGATCAACTGGCCTTTCATTACTCTCTCAGAACTTGATCCTGCCATCTTATGTAAATCATCCATAGATGATTGTATAGCAGCAGTAACCAACAGTATTATACAAGCTGCTACTCAATGCATCCCTAAAACCTCAACATGTTCCCCATGGCATCCCCACCCTTGGTGGAATTCTGCCTGTTCTATAACATGAAAAACTCAGAAGCGTGCTTGGGATAAATTTTGAAGATATCCCATGCTCTCAAACCGCATTGCATTTCAGCAAGCCCGTGCACACTCTCAGCAAGTTAGACATCAAAGCCAGAAGGAATCTTGGATTAAATACACCTCCAGCATTTCTTCATCCACCAGCACAAATGTTATGTGGGATAAGATCTGGAGGGTGAGTGGAAGATATACTTCTGCCCCCTCTCTATCTTAATATCTGATGGCCACAAAGTTGCAGATGCACAGTGCATTGCCAATACTCTTGGGGACTTCTTCTCTTGAGTATCTAGCTCTTCAAACTTATCCCCTTCCTTTTTAGCCATTAAAACACAGGCAGAGCATCTGCTTCTTTCCTTTTTAACTGACCATTCCTATGACTGCAACCGCCCTCTTACACTGATGGAACTCAAACTTGCAATTCATCGGTCTGGCAATACATCAGTCAGACATGATAATATCCATTATGAGATGCTATGCCACCTTTAATTGGATATGGCAGAAAATGTCTATCCAGATGCTTGGCGACAAGCTATCATACTCCCTATTCTGAAACCTGGGAAGGATCCAATGATTCCTTCAAATTACTGTCCCATTGCTTTGACAAGTTGTTTCAGTAAGATCTTAGAGAGGATAATCAATGTCTGCCTCATTTGGTTTCTTGAATCAAACAACCTCCTCTCACTTACTCAGTTTGGGTTCCAAAGACAATGCTCTATGATAGACCACTTAATTCACCTTGAAACATCAATCAGAGAAGCCTTTTTAAGGCGACAACATCTTGTTATTGTTTTTTTTTTATTTACAAAAAGCTTAAGATACAACATGGAGATATGGCATCTTACAAGACCTTCACTTGTATGGATTACTTGGCAACTTACCCCTTTTTCATCCAGCAATTCTTAATGAAGCACCAATTCCAAGTCTGTGTGGGCTCAACACTTTCTCATTTTTTTCCCACAAGAACTTGGAGTCCCTTACGGCTGTATTCTGAATGTCACACTTTTCATTATAAAGATTAATTCTATCAGTGAACAGCTACCCCCTTCAGTTGTAAACGGTCTTTTTGTTGATGACTTTCACATCTCATGTCAGTCAGCAAACATGAGGTTTATTGAATGGCAGCTACAAACTGCAATCAATCAGATACTGAAGTGAATCACGGAAAACAGTTTTAAACTTTCACTCTCTAAAACCGTTTATATACATTTCTGTCACAAACGGGGAATCCACCCAGTTCCAGAACTCCATCTTGATGATGCTATACTTCCTGTCGTCCCTGAGGCAAAGTTCTTAGGTTTTATATTTGATTGTAAATTAAATTTTATATCGCACATCAAGCAACTTCATATCAAGTGTCTAAAAGCATTGAACATTCTCCGTATCCTCTCTTCTATTTCTTGGGGAGCAGATCGATACACAAAATTTTTCGTTTCCTCGTCCGATCCAAACTTGACTATGGGTCTGTGGTTTATGGTTCTTCCAGAACCTCAGCACTGAAAATGTTGGATCCTGTCCATCACCAGGGGCTTTGGCTTTGCATTGGAGCTTTTCGTATTTCTCCCATGCAAAGTCTGTATGTGGAATCTCATGAACCCCCTCTATATATTCGTTTGCAACTGTCTCTAATGTATGCTTCCAAACTTCGATTCTTACCACAGCATCCTCCCTGGATGTGGTTTTCCAACCACAATGGACCACTCTTTTTAATAACAGAAAATCTGCTATTGTTCCTTTTAGTCTTTGTATCCAGGCACAATTAGGCAAAAAAAAGGACCCAGGAAAGTACTATATTTCTTGTTTTTCATATGATGAATTATTATTATTATAAAAATAACTAAAGTATAAGAATAAGAAACTTATTGGGTTAGGGTTAGGTGAGGTAATGAAAAAAAAATTAGGTATGGTCATGCATTGCATCATTCAGTATGTTAATGTGAGCTGTATGTTTGTTGAGTGATTTACTTGTATTGTGAGATTATTAGTTAAACATTTTAAAATCTGAATCGCTTTGCATGTTAGATAGTCAACATAGTTGAGGTAGTTAATTAACAATCTGATTTTTGTGTACAAATTTATTATAATGTTTACAGATAACCTGACAAATTTCATGAATGTAAGCATACATTATCAAAAGCTAAGGTATGACTAATCTTATGGTTATGAATTAGGTGCAGTGTATTTCTCCTGTATGTAAAGAACTAGCTGATTGCAATACATGTAATCAAAGATACACATATAACCTGTTATATTTACTTCAAGTTGTTGAAGAAAACTAGCAGCTGAAACATAGTATAAAAAATAATTTTCTTTAGATAAAGACTGATTTCTTGGTTTCATTGTGTTAAGTCCTACAGTTACTCTTTTTAGGCTTAAGAAATACTGAAATTAATTTTCTTCTGCATAACATTTTCTTTAAATTTTGTGTGTAGTGTTTCTACTGTTGAAGAGACTTGTACAGTAATGTTCATCTATTTATGAAAATGACAAATTAGTAGTCTAGAGGGAGTGATTAACATTCCTGAATTTTATATTTTATTTTCATGTGTCATTCCAAAAGTGATAGGCAGCCATATAAAATATGTATATATATTAGCTGTTTCAGCATTTGTTCATGTGTTCCATATATTGGCATTGTAGCATTTATCATTGTTCTCATAGTGTAATATAATGAATAAACATTAACACAATTCTTAGGACACGTTATGTTACAGCTTCTGGCGATCCTGGCATGCTCCTCGTATGAAGCTTTGCTCATTGTAAGCAGAAGTGCCTTCCTGGACGTACTCCTCAATGAACTTAATGGAACCGATATCCTTGTCAAGTTGAATTGCTTGGAACTTCTTTCTCAACTGGTTGAAACTAAACATGGACTTCTGTATTTAGAAGAAATGGGTGTACTTTTGAAGATGAAGAATATTTTACTTAATCAAGCAGAAGATCCTTTGGGAGATTTTCTGACACCAGGTGAGTTGGTTTTTCTTTCATTATTAATGGGAAAATATGTAGTTATTAGCTGACCTGTTTGTTGAAAATTATGCTTGCATTGGTTAATTCTAAAAGTAGCAAGTTTAAACAGTATGTTAAAATAATTTTGATATAACATTTCTAAGATCATTGTCAACTGAGTTTATAACTATGGAAACCTTCAACATCTTAAAATGTGTTTTGCAAATGTATGTGTAGTGTTAACTGGTGCTAGTTGATTAAGCTTTATCTTCAGAGATTGAATGGTCTGTATCTTTTATCTTTTAAACTGTTTGAGATCTTGGGAATAAACAAAGGTAGTTGACTACATTTTCTGTATCTATAAATTAACTGTAGAAACATTTTCATTGATAAAAATCTGCTTTGGAGAAACTATTTTTAGAGTATTTAAATTGATTATTTCATTATATTTCCTAACAGATTAATAAACATATAAATTTTCTCCATAAAGATATTCCAGTGAGATCTTTATTAAAATGTTTACATCTTTTGTTTTAGTGTTATAATAAAAAAAAAAACTCAGCTAAATGTTTTATGTGTATGTGTGAACTGGTTTGTTTTAAATTTAAAAAGAATTTTGAGTTACTTGGGGTTAGATTTTAATAAAATTTCCAGGTTGTCTGAAGAACAGGCTGACCTTTATCAGAGGTTTTCCTGAAGGGTTATATTGGTTGTCTGGAAAAATACAAGATCCAAAATGTTCCTTTATACTAAAAAAAATAAGCCCAAACCAAGCTGCTGTTAAACAGTCTCTTGAAACAAACAAACAATAACATTTTTAAACAGAACAGCAATGTTGACCAATCAGGTTCAATGTTTCATTCTAACCAGCTTGGCCTGCAACCAAATACAGTAAAGTACAGCCTGTTACTAGTAAGACTTGACTTTCATCAGAACTCTTTCAGTACTAGTATACCATATGTAAACAATATCTGAGCCCTGCACATGTATACACACACACCACTGACATGTGTTGTCATTCACACTTGTAGTTTGTATTAACCTGGAGAGAGGTAAAGCTAGCTGTATTTTATTTATTCTCATTTTGTTTCATACTGAACAAAACTTGCATGTGCAGTTATTGTTATATTCCATTTAATTCATGGATTTTTCCACTTTTCTCATGGTAGCTAGGCCTTCCATAATTCCCAGACTTCATTGGTCATGTATATCCAACATACATGACCAATGAAGTCAGTGTTACTGTTATGATTAATGACAAAAATTGTGAGTTTGATTGTTTTGGTTTCCACTGAATGTTTGTTGGTAAGAAGTTGAGACAGTCATGTTAGTTTTAGTATCATCAGTGTTGGATATACAAGACTATTAGGAAGGATTATTATTTAGTTGAGTTAATTAATTTTCATGAGGTGTTAAAAGTTGATTATTTTAAAACCAACAGTTGTGACAGGTTTCGTTATGTAACTCTGTATGAGAAGGACATTGTATATCTAGTTTAGTTGTTGTACGTGAAGATTCCAAGATTTTCTCTTTGTGTAGTATTGCTGCTACCAAATGACTAGTGATTTCTTTATTTTTCTGTTGCATATTATAAATGCATATACAGCAAATTATTGAAGTTAGAAAAAGCTGAGTTAGTAAAAATTAGGTTAGACTATGTGATTGTTAGTTTAGCTGTAGCAGACAGAAAATATGTAAAGTGAGTTTTACAGTTGTAAGAAAGATGAAGATATTCTAATGTAACTGAACCGACTGTGGTCCACTCATATAAGTGAATTTATTACTATTGTATTATGATAAAACTGGAGAGAAGAAATAATCTGCCTTGTGATTTTGGTTCTAAAGCTCTATATTCAAATGTGATGGATTTTTTGTGCATACATTTAACTTGTGTTTACAGTATATTATTTTTAAACCAGTGGATTATGTGCTGTCTGCTTATTGTTGAAATTTATCATGTAGTCACAGACACCTACTGTAAAGAATCTGTGGCCCCTATATACAAAACTTGACAATAAGCATCTGTAATAGAAATGAATCTCACTAAATATTTGTACTATTTGTGTTTGTTTTTATTGCAATTCCTTCACACCTTAATGTATGCATATAAAGGTTGTGCAATATGTATGTTAATGAACCTGACTAAACTATATTATGTTACCACACAGTCATTTTTACTCAGTTGAACTGCAGAGAAAATTTACCAACAGAAAGTAGCACAGAGGCACAGTAGAAAGTTTACTGACTAAAACAGCATTATTAACTATTCACAAAACCAAACTCTTCCTAATATTTTCAGCACCTTTTGGTGAATTGTACCAACATTTCTCTTGTACAAAATATGATCATTTTCAAACAGAAAATGGGCCTAACAATATTTTTATGGGAGGTTCAGAATTAGGAAATTTGCTGATGATTTTGGTCAAAGGTCAGAGTCAACTTTATGTTTGAAGTGTATGCATGTAAAAGTGTACAGTAGAATATGACACTGTTTTGAATAAAGTCTGTTCCATTGCATTAGTTGTCTGTTGGATAACATGAAGGGAATTAGATGGTCATCTGATGAAGTATTTTGTCAAACAATAATTATTGTATGATATTGTGTCCCCATCATTGTTTTTTGTCTTGTAAGCAACACCATACATTTCCAACTGTTTGCTTAAAGCAAATAAAAAAGAAATAAACTAGATTTTTTTATTCATATATTTAATGAAACAATTTGAGCAAATTAATACTTAAAGTAGTTATGAACACTTACCGTGACTGGTTACGATCCATGTCAAACGGAATTTTGTACTCAGATTTTTGTAGTACATTTAAGTTAATGGGTTTTTTAGGTTCCCATAAATTTTTTAACATAGTTATTTCAATAACTACAAATGAAATTGATATACTGCATGATAGCTTAATTAGATCCCAATCACAGAATAAATAATTAAATTATCCATTTATGTAGTTTATTAACACACAGGACTTAAATTTTTTTTTAATATCTTAACATGTTTATGTAAGTATAATTTATACTAAGGTTTTGCCACCACCATTACAGCTGCATAAGTATATATCTGTCACTGTTAAAGAAAATTAGTCTGATAATAAAATCTTATCTTTCAAGGTTTGCTGAAGTTTTTTGGAAGTGTTGGATCACACAAACCAAGAAAGGTTTGTAAAGAATATGAAGGAATTCTGGATCTCATTTTTCAGTTAATTCAAGGTAACTCTTCTTGTAGAGTTGTTGCCATTGATACACTTGGTGTTTTGGGAAAATCAGCAGAAGGAAAAAGAACCTTGTCAGATGAAGGTAAGAAAATAATTTATGTAGTTATAGCTGTAGAGGAAACTGAACACATCTGTAACTGATTTTGGATATACAAAATGATAAAAACCCTATAACTCGAGCACTTTTGGAAGATGGGCATTTCTTCTTCTAGGGCCAGCTGTTTGCCCCTGAAGATTAAAGGTCTATCTTTTGAAAACACGTAGGTTGTAAGTTTTTTTCATCATTTTTGTATCAAGACTTCTTGAATCTTTCTTCTTTTTTTTTTTTGACATCATGAATGACTCGTGTTATCAGTATCAGGTTAACTCTGTAAGGAACAAAGAGCACTTATAAGTTGTCAATTTATATATCATATTTTAAATTCTGTTGCATAAATGAGGTTATAAGGTATTTACATCAGTAATGCAAGTAGTGATTTATAGTTTAATGGGAAAGTTACTAGATGAAGTTCCTGCAGGGATGAACATTGTATTCTAGTGGAAAATTTAGAAGGGAAAAATTTTTTCTTTTGTATAGTTTATTTAAATGTTTCTTTCTAATCCCATTTGGGATCTTCCTCTTTGGATTTGTCTTTGGAGCAAACAGTTCACAAATTCCTCACCTTTTTTTACTGCCCAGTATGTTCTGTCTTTTGGGAATATGGGCTTCCTTGGGAGTTCTGTAACCATGGTTGGATTCATATGCACTCCCTTGGGTTGTCACTCCTTGATCAGTGGAACTTCTCCATTGATTTCTGGCTTGGTAGTTAAACAGAGACCAGATCATGGTGGGACTGCTGCTTACTCCAAATCCTCCAGATTTACATTTGTTCATGCACTCATCTTTTGAAGGTTGGGGCTCTTACCTTGACTCCCAGGAGATTTTCTTCCTAAAACCTATTCTGTCCATGAGGTTGGACATACCCATTTCCTTACTAACTATTTCTCACTTGTAATCCCATTGGCTTCTTTGTGTGGTGTTCTCCTTAAGGTGCTGTGTTGCATGTATTAACTCCTTTTGAGGTTTGTATTCCTGACTTTATTCCCTGGAACTTTCACATTTCACATTATCTGTCCCATGTCACACTTACCAGTTAGGTTTGTCAACTCATTAGGTTGTTTCTTGTAGACTTGTCCATGGAAAGTCATCATCTCAACACCTTTTCTCCTCATTGGATTCATCAAATTGTTATGTCTTTGGCTACACAACTTTGACATCTTTTAAGAAGAAATTATTAAATCCAGAATCTGGACTACTCCCAAAAATTATTAAATCCAGAATCTGGACTACTCCCAATACCTTTATCATTCATTTTCCACATGACCTGGATGCATTATCCTCTACTGGATATCATCTCCCTCCTGTTGTGACTCTACACACCAGTTTGACTGGGATGAGTCCTATTACTTCAATTCATTGATGGTTTTATTTCAGAAACACTAGTTTTAACCAATGATAGTGGGATCCCACTCTGTGGCAGGTGTTGCTTGATCAGGTATGCTTTACCTGAGGCTCACACTAGTTAATGATTGCACTGTAACACTCACTGTAGAGAGGAGGTACTCTGTCAGACTGCTGGTAGCTTACCCATTGGTGTGTGTGTGTGTGTGTGTGTGTATATATATGTTTCTTGATAAAAGTGCATTTCAATAATTAGTGGAATTCACAACCAAAGCTGACTCATTAATTGGAAAAACTGAGGTCATTCTGCTTTTTAAAATAGGGAATTGTGGACACCTATTGCACAGATTGCAATGTGATATTTCTCTGGACTCCCAACCATTTGCACTACTACCTTTTTTCTTCCACTGGAGCATGGAGTCCTTACCACTTCCGAGTTGCTAGGGTGGTAAACCATGGAGGCTTCTTTCAGTTTATACTTGTGTTGTCCACTCAGTGAGAAAACAGCAAAGCTGGTTTTTTTCCTTCTATCTCTGGATGCTTTTCTCAGATGGACAGCAATACACAGAAGAAAGACAATAGTGGGTTGGAGCAAGTCCAGCCTATGCAGGATCGTCCTTGTAATACCAGGTTCTAGATGTCCACTTCCTACAGGTGTGTGTGTGTGTGTGTACTGTAGAGACCTCTGTTCTTGTTAGTTCCAGTTACAGAATGCTTTTTACTTACAACTAAGACTGATTTTGGAAGAACTTAAACAAGTAATTTCAGCTTCAGGGTGTATTTGTACTGTTCCAATAGTTGAGTGAAGGTTCCAGGTTCTCTTTGTAATTACGGATGTAGGATTATTTCTTCCTTATGGTTGAGTTAGTTATGATTTCTGTACTAGTTACAAATATTACCTAATTGTTAGAGTTGAATTGAGACAACATCACAACTTTGTAATGCCAGGTTTGGTTTTTGGACTTCTAGCTCCTACAATTGTTTTGAACATTTATCCAGTTTTGACAAAAAGCTAACTTTCTCTTCATAATTCTGGTTGTTTGACACTGTTCACTTACTGTTGCAGTTGCTGACTTTATGTAATATGATCCATGTGACCTAACCACTATTTTTATATTACAGTATATATTTTTCTTTTGATTTGCATCCCTCTGATTCAGAGGATGAATTACAAAATTTGTTTGTCCACTTGAGGTTGAGTGTCTTTATATATACACGTAGATATTTATATTTTCCTATGAATTGTGCATCTCAAAATGAATCACATTTGTGTACATCCTTCTAATGTCAAGAACAAGTTATGAAACCTTGTCTATGTGATTAAGGTTGTGCATGTACCTGCCCATATGAGATTCAATTCCTGCTTCAAGGATGAAGAGCATACCTGTTCCAGAAGTAATGTGGTTATGTGCATCATTCATCTTCAAGCTATTCATTCTGGGTAATTACTTTCTGCTTGGTGTCTATATTGTATTCTTAAACTGGCTTCTCTAGTTTTGCAGTGTGGGGTTCTAGTTTTGTGCAGACAGAGGTAAGACCATATCAGAAGTGAACATTTTTCTTATACTGAAAGTGTATTTTTCACAGATAATTCCCTCCCTTATTCCCCATAGCTGGTGAGGATTGAGTGTGAATAGCAGAATGAGCGAGTTGTGCCAATGGTGCAATATTGTTCAGGAATGACACTAAATTGATGGGGTATATAGACTTGACACTGATCACAAAAATATTTTAGCACTGCTAAGAGGGCAGATAAAGATTGAGATAGTTTTGTGCAACAGAAGGTAAATATGTATCAAAAATATATTTTCAATGTAAGATGTCAATAACAGTTTTAGCCATGATTTTATATGCTAAGTGAGCACTATAATCTGTAAAATAAAGTATCAAATTAAATACAATAATGAATATAAATCAAGATAAGATTGAGTTTGTAGAGAAGTTATGACTTTCCAATCAAATAAAAAAAGAAAGAAAGTATCTTTTTTCTGAAAAAGGTTTTCATAATGTACTTTCTGGAAATTTCATAAGTCCCTCAATGGATCATGAGTTTTTTGTAGTGTATAGAGTGCACACGGCCTGTTAGGTAACTTTTCACTTTGAACACAAATACTGTAAAAATGATAGAACAAGTAAATCAAATAATATGAATTTTCTTTCAAAACTAGGTTCTGTACAGTAATTTTGGACTATGTTTCCTTCAATTTTTAAGCACTTCTGTTGTGAGAAGGAAAAATCAAGTTCCTAAAAACTTTAAATTCATAATGGGTTTGACATTGTGACATTTCATCAACCTGTTCAGTGCTGAAGACGAGATAACTAGTCCAAGCCGATTGGTAACACAGTGCCACAGACGAGTTAATTCGTTCTCAATAATGTCTAACTTCAACGCTAGATGTCAGCACCATGCATGCATTTGACCTATTTACAAATTGTTTCACTTTCAATCAAAAATGGCATCACGAAAAAGGTTACAGAATGAAGAAGCATTAGAGTTGTATTTTGAACTTGGTTCAGAGTTGCCATAGCAGCTGAAATACTTGGCAGTCAACAGGTTAAATGTATTTAGTTGTTGTGAAAGCAATTTTTGTGTCTTTTGCTGTAAAACTATTTTCATGTCTATGCACTGGTTGGTAGTTACTTAATGACATTTAAAGGGCTTATGATGATAACTTGTTTTATTTCAGCGTAACAAACCTAGTCACTTGTAAATTAATAACTGTAAATCTGTATGAACATTTACTTTTGGTTCAGTGAAATGAACAGCAGTAACTACTATTGACGAATCTAGATTATTCACAGTCTGATATTTGCCCTTAATAAATAGAGGTTAACTTTTTGATAGCTTTTGATTTATAAGGTTTTGAACTATTGTGGCAATCTTATGTGTTTCTTCAACCCTCTCTCCATGGGCAATTTCTTTTTGTATGCATCACTAAGTTTTAATGGGTTTTAATTAAATATTGCTTTTGATGATACACCAATAAATATAACAAAAATATAGCTAATAATCCATATGTTAACAGTATAAAAGTTTTAATTTCTTAACTTGTAAGGCAGTAGTAAAAAAAAAATCCTGAATTTTTCCTAACCCTATGACAATGACCTTTGTTTTGTAAGTATACTACGTAACTCTTGTGAAAGTTATTTACAACAATGAAATGAATCGATGAAATTGTTTGAAATTTCCTAAAATTATGTAGTTTTGGAGAAATAAAGTACTTAACTTTTTTTTTGTACAATTTTACTAAAGATTCATTACTTAATGTAGTTGTTTTGCCCTCAAACTCTGAATAGTTAACATACAAAGTGTTTTTTATTTGGAGTTTAAAAATATTATTTATTTCCTCACTATTTTCACATTTTATTAGCATAATCTGTAGAGCTTCTTAAATGAGTATCAAACGTTTTCTTAAGGTAAATGTTTATATTTTATTTTCCATTATCTCTACCATTCACTAACTGTATCTTCAATGCAAAGTACATTGAATTGTTTAAGATTAAGAAACTTAAATATATATATATATATCATTTGAATCATCTTGTACGTGTATTATTTTCATGTAATTTCACATTTTTGTTTTTCGCTAATAGTTTATCTCCATGTTTTATTTTCCTTTCCAATTCTTTCTCTTCTGTCATTTATGCCAATACATCTCAAAGTGCACACAGTCAATTATTACATACTGTTGGGAAGAGATTTATAGATGCAAACAAAATATTTTGCTCACATCCTTTGTTTAAAAGTCCTGATTATACAAGAGACTAATAAATAAACCAGTAAACTGAAGATTTTGCATGTGAAATGTTTAATAAAATATAAATATTAAAGTAAAACCTGAATACAATTTAACTATATCAATCTATATATATATATATATAAGGTGAGAAAGTATAACCAAATGCTAGGAATCCTGCTCTCAATAATGGTCTGAGCTTTTTTCTACCACATACATACAAACCCATATATTGCTAATGTCTCTTGAGCTGGTTAGCTAAATCGTGGAAAATCTACCCTTTCCGTTGGTAATGAGCTTGTCATTCAACTTAAAATGTCATTTAGCAACCGAGCTTCTACTTTGAAAGTGAATGTGGCTTATGCTGTGGAATTTTTAATGGTCTTTTTGTCTGACTCTGAATATTGCAAATTACATCTAAATAATTTCTAAACAACTTACCGATTTACTGTGACTGTCTGGAAGATGACAATTTTGCATCCTCACTCTTGTTTATTTTAAATAGCTCTGAAGTTGAGACTTTTGTCTGTCATAACAATACATGCTAAAGCTTTATTATTGTTTTAGAGATTTGTATCGAAATAGAGGAATAAAAATGTACATGATTATAAAACTTAATGTACTTGATCATTTCTTTAAAATACATTTACAGTGAAGTGGTTTCATTATATTTTGAATGTTACTCTTCAAAATGCACAGAATGAGGTTTACAAATGGCATTGTTTCCATAGATCTAGTATGAAAATTGTGGCATTTCCTCTACAAGCTTTCCCTCTTCTTGAATTCATTTACCAAGAAGTAGGAAAGTTAATGTAAATTACACTTGTGTCAAGTATGATTTTCATAACTTGAATCTTCAATTGGTCACAGAGCCATCAAACAGAAAATCATGTATCAGAATGGTTGGTATGGCTATTAACACTTTTACTAAAAAGGAAAGAACAACGTTTTGACCTTCCTAGGTTATCTTCAGGAAGGTTGGAATATTGTTCTCTCCTTATCAATAAAAGTGTTAATACACATACCAGCTGTTCTGAGATACATCTTCATTTCAAGTGGGTTTCTCGTCATCAGGAAATAGAAAATCATCTTTTTATCTCATCATCTCTTTCAGAAATTACTGCTAATTTTTCTTGCATTCAGTACTATATTATGATGTGTTATATTACATTGTTTGCTGTACAGAGAAAGTTCAACTTTGTTTTCAGCTCAGACTTTATTACCACAGAAAACATATTGACAAGATAAGATAAATTTTTAATGCCTCTTGACACACAGTAAAATATGTAGATAAACTGGTAGCTATGTAACGTTGTCTGCTTTACATAAGGAATGTAGATAAACTGGTAGCTATGTAACGTTGTCTGCTTTATGTAAGGAACATAGATAAACTGGTAGCTATGTAACGTTGTCTGCTTTATGTAAGGAACATAGATAAACTGGTAGCTATGTAACGTTGTCTGCTTTACGTAAGGAATGTAGATAAACTGGTAGCTATGTAACGTTGTCTGCTTTACGTAAGGAATGTAGATAAACTGGTAGCTATGTAACGTTGTCTGCTTTATGTAAGGAATGTAGATAAACTGGTAGCTATGTAACATTGTCTGCTTTACGTAAGGAATGTAGATAAACTGGTAGTTATGTAACGTTGTCTGCTTTATGTAAGGAACATAGATAAACTGGTAGCTATGTAACGTTGTCTGCTTTATGTAAGGAACATAGATAAACTGGTAGCTATGTAACGTTGTCTGCTTTATGTAAGGAACATAGATAAACTGGTAGCTATGTAACGTTGTCTGCTTTACGTAAGGAATGTAAATAAACTGGTAGCTATGTAACGTTGTCTGCTTTATGTAAGGAACATAGATAAACTGGTAGCTATGTAACATTGTCTGCTTTATGTAAGGAATGTAGATAAACTGGTAGCTATGTAACGTTGTCTGCTTTATGTAAGGAACATAGATAAACTGGTAGCTATGTAACGTTGTCTGCTTTACGTAAGGAATGTAGATAAACTGGTAGCTATGTAACGTTGTCTGCTTTACGTAAGTAATGTAAACAAACTGTGGTAGTTATGGAACATTGTCTGCTTTATGTAAGGAACATAGATAAACTGTGTTAGCTATGTAACATTGTCTGCTTTATGCATATTGTTATTGTATGTTATTTGGTACATTATGTAAGTAACTAAAGAATTGTTCAGCACAATACTGCTGTTAATATACAAAAAAGTCAGGTTAAGTGATATCAAAAATGGTAAAATAAAAAAACCCAAGTATGTAAGTTACTTCTCGAGATGTTGGTCTAATTTTGTGGTTGTAGCTGTTTGTTTTAACACCTTCATCTCTCTCTTCATTATTCTTTTCTTTGGTTATATTCACATTTTCATTTATGGTCTTTTTTTTCTACAGGTGGCTGTGGTCAGTGTGTCAAACACCTTCCTCCACAAATCTCTTAACTCTTTAAACACCTTTCTGTATAAGTTACTAAGTAATATTCAAAATTTAATTGAACAACTTTACTATCAATTTATGGCAATGAAAGTACCAGTGTCATGTGTGTTATAATTTGAAGATTAATGTTATGTAAGTGTTAACTGCTTTATTTCAGAAGAAACCTTTGAAAAATGAACTTCAGTCTTGTTTTCACAATGCACACTCGTGCTCATAAATCTGAACTTTTACAATCGGTAACTGAAACCAGAAATGTGTGTGTAGGTGTTTGTCTAGATAAAACTACATTTATTGTATTATTTATATGTATATTCCAAAGTTCTATGGTTAAGTTCAGTTGAAACTGAAGATAAACTTGGCAGGTTTCATGCCTACCTCCTATTTAGCCTTGAGACTTATAAGCCACAGATACTTAGTTGATACATGTGTTTATAATCATTACAAAGAGCTCATTCTACACTCTAATCCAACAGTAGTTATTTTCAAATTGACACTCGGTTGTCATCATCTGATACATGTTGGCTACTTTTTCCACAGTAGTACTTGTGGTTGTTTCTTACTTAAATATGTTATACTTTAATAGTTAAATTGGAGTTAGGTTTTGCTTTTATATCTCAGTTAAGTATGTATTATTTGCGATTTAAAATGCATAATTAAAAGTTTTTTAAATATTTTTTTAAACACATCTCAAACATTGCCTAAGTTTTCAAGGCTCACAATCTTGCACGAGTGCAAGACTGTCCTGCTGAAGGCTTGTGCATCGCTGTGGAATATACTGTAATACACCCCAATGGAACCACTGACGTGTGTTTAGTTAAATAATCTTAAAAGACGGAATGAAAATTAACTACATGTGAAAACAAAAAGACCTGAAGTCATCACCACAAGAATCTCTTAAAATGTTTCACAAAAAAATATTAAAAGTGTGTTTTTCTATTTTTTTAATTCTCAATACTTCATTGCACAGTCTGTTGATGGTAATGTATACAGTTAGTGATATCGTGGAGAAACTGAAATAAACCTTAAAAACCTTTTGATATTCTTTCAAGAGGTTCAAGAACTTATGCAAATAAAACTCAAATTCGAAGATGAAGAAAAGTATCTTCTTGCACTCGTAATATTCACTTTGAGTGCAAATAACTACAACAGATAAATAACATATTTTTAGTAGAAAGCAGTGTTGTACTTTATAATAAATTATACAATGAAAAGTGAAAGAAGAATGAAACTTTAACATCTAAACAGCAAATCTTTTATACGTTATTCATACCTTTGTTTCAACATCTCTTCTTATGAAAATAAAACAAAACAAATAGTAATGAGCTATTACAAAAACCATAAAGGTCAACAAATAAAAGTAAAACCAGTATTGATTTTGTTAAATTGTTTATGATCTTTGTAGCCAAACAGGATCTCATCATGTTTACTGGACATATTGAATATCAGAGGGATATTCTCGAGATCTAGATCATTTATCACATTTACTCAGCTTTCTTCTCCTTGTCTGTCAGCTGAGGTGTATCAAGTCACCAGTTTTTGTGCTTCTCATTTTCTCCTTGTGCATGAGTGAGATTCCTTTGTTTCTGGAGTCTCTAGCTGTCATGAAACCCTTCATTTCTTTGGTGCATGCACTTGTGCTTTCTGCAGAGAATCTGTAAATCCAAGGATTTCATTCTTGGATTCCACTTTCCTTGTTAATGAAATTCTTCACAAGGAGTTGTCACTGCTGACATTCTCCAATTCCCTATCAGGTACAATCTATCTCTTTACTAATGCTTTTTTCTCTGATTGAGGCACGTCTCTAGTAGATTGAGGAACATCTGGTATTTTGACTTAGAACAAGCCTTCACTCTGCATCAACATGCACAACTTTCTTGATTTTGCCAAGCTTGTTCTCATTCCTGCTGCACCTGATGGATCACTTTGTCATGCTTCTCTCAGTCAATTCTATGATTATTTCTTGTATGGACTGTCCAAGAGACACTTGTTGTGGGAACATTCACTTCTGGGCCTGTTCACATCAGGTCTGACTTGTTGCCTATCATTTGCCAGCAGCTTGATGACAAGTCAGTCCACATTCTACTCAGTCATTTCTACACACCCAGGTCATCCTTAAGGTTTGCTCTTGGTTGGGTATGCCTCTCGTGAATGCCTTTTACACCCTTTTCTACTTCATATTTAAGCTCTAACTGTTGATTATATCAGCTAGACCTGGTCTCATCTTTTTCTATATGCCTATTTCCATATTCAATTCCTCCCTTGACCCTCACTTTTTATGTTTTGCTTCTTGTTAGATTCTATTGTTGACATCTCTTTGGTCATGTTTGGCTTTTTTTGCTTATTACTCATCCTCTTATCTTCCTCGACTCAGTTTGACCTCTTTTGCTTCACCTTCATATATCCTATTTTTACATTGTGAGATATCTTTACATGTAGGATTTATCTGTTATGTTGCCCTTCGACTGTTTCTGGTTGTCAACAAAAATGGCAGTTCTTTTGTTCTTGGTCCATCTGCCACTCCTCCTGGACACCCTACTTTCTGCCTTTTTACCTGGATGTTATCTAACAGCCTTGTTTGTTATTTTTCCTTTCCTAGTACCAATAATAATTTTTCCCCTCTATTCTTCTCTCTGTTACACCCTTTCAATCCACCTCCATCCCTGAGACCTTAATGAGGATTTACCCACTCTTATACAAGCCCCATTCAAGCTGTTAGCTTCTTCTTTGTGTGCTGTCTCTCTTTCCAGAGTTGTTCTACTCACATGTGACTTGTCATTCCATTGTCTATGTGTGGATGCATTTCACATCCTTTTCCATTGCAATCATATACTTCTTTCCCAAACCCATTATATTTTTCCTTAAACTTCAACTACGTAGGAAGATATCTGTATTTTCTTTTCTGTTTTATTTTCTTATAGTTGACTTATTTGGTTGTTAAGACCCAGATCAGCTCCTTTGTCCCAGTCGAGCTGTTTGGTATCCCTTATCATGGTCCTCTTCTTTTCAGGGTCCCCACCATTGTTTGTCCCAACCCTGTTCACCCATTCTTTCAGAGAACTTACTCCTTCTACACTTATTGGATTTTAATTCCCCCAGTTAGTATGTTTTTCACAGGTTGTTTATTCATATCTGTTTATCACATTTTTCATTCTTTTGTATCTTGTCTTCATTGACTCTGGGATGATATCCTTCAAATGGGCTTTTGGCTCTTCTTATCCATACAAACTGGTTGTTTTCTTTCCTAATGGATTTTGGGCTTCTGCTGGTTGCCATTCTTCTATCACCCCACCAATTTTGAGAGAAATACATAACATTTCATTTATCAGGGTCTTTCTTTTACTTTTAATAGGATCTCACTAGGTGGCAGATGTTGCCTCACAGGATTTACTTACCCAAAATCCAAGTGGAGCCCACGAAAATGGAAAGTACTTGTATCATTTGCACTGGTTATATGGATAGAGCCCATTTGTGAGATGGGTGTTGCACAAAATTACTTGAGGTATCCTTGTGGTATTTGTATTTACTCATGCCTGATTCATCACATATATTCCATGGACAAAGCTTACTCTGGGGAACTGTCAAGCCTCTTTGGTTATTGCTCAGTTAGGTTTTTGGAGAACAGAGTACATATAACATAAAGGTTTAGTACTACTGGCAATTTCTGCTTTAACCCAGCGATAGAAATAGTGTTTACTACACCAGGTGGTGTGTAAAGGAAGAACATAACATATAAAATTAATATAAAAGAACTTGAAGTGACTACATTATATTTAATCTTAAGTAAACAAGAACTAGAGTGCAGACAAAGTTATTATAGTCTGTTTAGTTATTCTAAACATCAGTGGTAGATACTGTGGTACACTCTTTCTGCTCTGTTATTCCACATGTTAAAATTATGATTTTATTTTTTAAAAATCTATATATTTTAAATTTGTATCACATGAAGGTTATTTAATATTTAAATCTAAATATCAGCCTGTACCATTTATATTTTTTAAATTCATTTATTAATTTCCTGAAATAATGCAAACTTGGGTTTTATTAGTAACATGAAAAAATGAATTATTTTCAAAATATTTTGAACATTTCAATCTTTGTTTAGTGTTTATTTTTGTATGAATAAGTTTTGTCACTACAATGACTGTTTTTGTTTATATTCAGTGGGACATTTTGTATTGGCAATAATGTTTACTGTGGTATGTTTCTACTTAGCTACAATGCCTCAATAACAAAAACACTAATTCTTAATGACCTGTGTGTAACTGTATATATATTTTTTTTATAATTAAATGTTGTGTTTAGAAATTCTGCATGTGTTTCATATGATACAAATACTATTTATATCTATTGTATTCTTGACAAACAGTGTACGAAGTTTTGTTACAAGAGCTTGCTTTGTTTTACAGGTGAACGTACTTATAAACTGTACAGTACACTTATGTGTGGTGATGTTGTGAGAATTATTGCTGTACAAAGAAATGATGTTTCGGAGCACCAACAACTTTCAGTTTTCATGGGCTTTGTTTAAGGCTTAAAACCCTAAAAATCATGTTTTAATACCCACAGTGTTCAGAATACAGATACCCTATTGTGCTTAACAACAAATAAGTGAACCAGTGTTTAATAATTGCTCAGTGGATTTAAACATTTAAGGTGTTTCTATTCAGATATTTACAGTTGTTGTTTTATTTGTGGTTTTCAAGGAGAAAAGATGATAAACTGTCTGAAGGTGATAGGAGACTATATTGAAAGTGCAGTGGTAGATTTAAGGATACGTTCTTTGAATTGTATCAGAAATCTCCTTCACGTTGAGGTTAGTCAACTTACAGATATTTAAATAGATAAGTTTATAATTTGTTATTGTTAAACTTTTCCTAATTTATTTTTTAACCCAGTAGTAGTTGAACTTTTAAACAAACATATTAATGGGTGGTTGTTTAGAAATATTTATTTTGATAAATTAGTAGTGACTAATAATGGGGAAAGAAAGATATGAGAAAAGTCCTCTGTGAAATTTTAAGGTCTACGTTGTATGTGCCTTCATGTGTATCAGTTTTGTTTTTTTCAACATTTGCAGTTAGAAAATTTATATACATATATGTATATCTATTGGAGAAGAGTTTTCTTTAGAATTTTAAAATGTAGACTGTATGTGCCTTCACATGTATCAAAGTGTTTTTTTTTTAAGATTTATAGTTAAAAAAGTGAGTGTGTGTATGTAAAAATGCTTTTAGTAACTCATCCTATACATGGCTATTTCCTAAGACTAATATGTTTTCATACGATTAAGTGATCTCTTCAGGTATTTTTCTTATTAAATTGTACTCAAAACAAAGGAGTTTATCTTCTGCTACTCTTTATGCTACAATATTAGAGAAAAAAAATTTTCTTTGGCCACTTGAGTGGTTTGGTTGAGTGATTGATCTGTTATTGTTTGTTTTTTAATGTTATCAACCCTTTGTGGTCTTTGTTTATTTTTGAGTGGTTTGGTTGAGTGATTGATCTGTTATTGTTTGTTTTTTAATGTTATCAACCCTTGTGGTCTTTGTTTATTTTTGAGTGGTTTGGTTGAGTGATTGATCTGTTATTGTTTGTTTTTTAATGTTATCAACCCTTTGTGGTCTTTGTTTATTTTGAGTGGTTTGGTTGAGTGATTGATCTGTTATTGTTTGTTTTTTAATGTTATCAACCCTTTGTGGTCTTTGTTTATTTTTGAGTGGTTTGGTTGAGTGATTGATCTGTTATTGTTTGTTTTTTAATGTTATCAACCCTTGTGGTCTTTGTTTATTTTTGAGTGGTTTGGTTGAGTGATTGATCTGTTATTGTTTTTTTTTTAATGTTATCAACCCTTTGTGGTCTTTGTTTATTTTTGAGTGGTTTGGTTGAGTGATTGATCTGTTATTGTTTGTTTTTTAATGTTATCAACCCTTTGTGGTCTTTGTTTATTTTTGAGTGGTTTGGTTGAGTGATTGATCTGTTATTGTTTGTTTTTTAATGTTATCAACCCTTTGTGGTCTTTGTTTATTTTGAGTGGTTTGGTTGAGTGATTGATCTGTTATTGTTTGTTTTTAATGTTATCAACCCTTTGTGGTCTTTGTTTATTTTTGAGTGGTTTGGTTGAGTGATTGATCTGTTATTGTTTGTTTTTTAATGTTATCAACCCTTTGTGGTCTTTGTTTATTTTTGAGTGGTTTGGTTGAGTGATTGATCTGTTATTGTTTGTTTTTTAATGTTATCAACCCTTTGTGGTCTTTGTTTATTTTTGAGTGGTTTGGTTGAGTGATTGATCTGTTATTGTTTGTTTTTAATGTTATCAACCCTTTGTGGTCTTTGTTTATTTTTGAGTGGTTTGGTTGAGTGATTGATCTGTTATTGTTTGTTTTTTAATGTTATCAACCCTTTGTGGTCTTTGTTTATTTTTGAGTGGTTTGGTTGAGTGATTGATCTGTTATTGTTTGTTTTTTAATGTTATCAACCCTTTGTGGTCTTTGTTTATTTTTGAGTGGTTTGGTTGAGTGATTGATCTGTTATTGTTTGTTTTTTAATGTTATCAACCCTTTGTGGTCTTTGTTTATTTTTGAGTGGTTTGGTTGAGTGATTGATCTGTTATTGTTTTTTTTTTAATGTTATCAACCCTTTGTGGTCTTTGTTTATTTTTGAGTGGTTTGGTTGAGTGATTGATCTGTTATTGTTTGTTTTTTAATGTTATCAACCCTTTGTGGTCTTTGTTTATTTTTGAGTGGTTTGGTTGAGTGATTGATCTGTTATTGTTTGTTTTTTAATGTTATCAACCCTTTGTGGTCTTTGTTTATTTTTGAGTGGTTTGGTTGAGTGATTGATCTGTTATTGTTTGTTTTTTAATGTTATCAACCCTTTGTGGTCTTTGTTTATTTTTGAGTGGTTTGGTTGAGTGATTGATCTGTTATTGTTTGTTTTTTAATGTTATCAACCCTTTGTGGTCTTTGTTTATTTTTGAGTGGTTTGGTTGAGTGATTGATCTGTTATTGTTTGTTTTTTAATGTTATCAACCCTTTGTGGTCTTTGTTTATTTTTTGAGTGGTTTGGTTGAGTGATTGATCTGTTATTGTTTGTTTTTTAATGTTATCAACCCTTTGTGGTCTTTGTTTATTTTTGAGTGGTTTGGTTGAGTGATTGATCTGTTATTGTTTGTTTTTTAATGTTATCAACCCTTTGTGGTCTTTGTTTATTTTTGAGTGGTTTGGTTGAGTGATTGATCTGTTATTGTTTGTTTTTTAATGTTATCAACCCTTTGTGGTCTTTGTTTATTTTTGAGTGGTTTGGTTGAGTGATTGATCTGTTATTGTTTGTTTTTTAATGTTATCAACCCTTTGTGGTCTTTGTTTATTTTTGAGTGGTTTGGTTGAGTGATTGATCTGTTATTGTTTTTTTTTAATGTTATCAACCCTTTGTGGTCTTTGTTTATTTTTGAGTGGTTTGGTTGAGTGATTGATCTGTTATTGTTTTTTTGTTTAATGTTATCAACCCTTTGTGGTCTTTGTTTATTTTTGAGTGGTTTGGTTGAGTGATTGATCTGTTATTGTTTGTTTTTTTAATGTTATCAACCCTTTGTGGTCTTTGTTTATTTTTGAGTGGTTTGGTTGAGTGATTGATCTGTTATTGTTTGTTTTTTTTTAATGTTATCAACCCTTTGTGGTCTTTGTTTATTTTTGAGTGGTTTGGTTGAGTGATTGATCTGTTATTGTTTGTTTTTTTAATGTTATCAACCCTTTGTGGTCTTTGTTTATTTTTGAGTGGTTTGGTTGAGTGATTGATCTGCTATTGTTTTTTTTTTTAATGTTATCAACCCTTTGTGGTCTTTGTTTATTTTTGAGTGGTTTGGTTGAGTGATTGATCTGTTATTGTTTGTTTTTTTAATGTTATCAACCCTTTGTGGTCTTTGTTTATTTTTGAGTGGTTTGGTTGAGTGATTGATCTGTTATTGTTTTTTTTTTTAATGTTATCAACCCTTTGTGGTCTTTGTTTATTTTTGAGTGGTTTGGTTGAGTGATTGATCTGTTATTGTTTGTTTTTTTAATGTTATCAACCCTTTGTGGTCTTTGTTTATTTTCATTAATCTTAAAGTTGTGTCCTCTTTGGAACCATGGTTTTAGGAGGCTGTTTCACTTGGATTTGGTGGAGAATGAGTTACATTACTGAGATGGCCACTACCAGATAACAGCACACAAAAATGTTACTTTCAGTATATATGGTGTCATTAACAACGAATGGACAGACTACATCTAACAACATGACAAGTTGTGTCACACTGTCACTATCAGTATAACCAAGGACATACATATATCTGAACAAAAGGACATGTTCTGTAAAACATTGCAGCAAGATACGGTATTCATCTTCTATAACTATGTAAGAGGCTATGCTCACAGAGTACTATGGGTAGATTGTCCATAATAATTAGCCATGTTTCAAACCAACAAATACTGATGAAGATTCAGTAAACATGTAGAAAGAAAGATCTTCATAAGCAGAGATATACAAGAAAAGATAGGACAACAGATGTGGCTGGAAAATGATTTGGTATTAATACACATACAGATGTTTCTGAAATATGGAATAAAACATTTTTTTTATATGTACATGCACATCCTGTGGTTCTGTCGTAACTGATAAAAATAAAAAAAATCCTTTTGATAATCTGCCATCATGAAAATACTTGAAATCTGATTTGAAGAGATAGACATACAATCACATTTGAGTAGAAGTGATGCAAACTTGTATTTTTAAAAATTGTAATTTATGTTAAATGGTGTTCTTCAAACTCTGTTGAACTTGGTCATGTCCCACTGTAGATTCAGTACAATACCACATATGTCTTGACTGCAATAATGCAATGTTACATTTGAGAGATGACTTTTGTATGTTGTTTTCTTGTAGTAGTAGTTCTGAGGTGCCCCATTGGAGTCTGACCCCCAGGTATGTGATAGTTTCATTTCTTATTCTCTCTTTCATTCACTGTCTTGTTGATCTCATCTCTCTTGTAATTATCTGTTGTTTCTGTCTTCTTCTGAGAGGATAAGTCTGGTACTTGTGGCAGAGTGTTTAAAAAACAGATTTGTATCAAGTTGAGCTTTGTACTTGTTGGAAGTTGGCATTGGGAAGATTAGGAACAGTTGTCTTGGTATTTACAGTAGATTAAAGGGCAGAACTTTTCAGTCTCTCTCTCTCTTTTTTTTTCCCTCCCTTTACTATCTGTAACCAAAATAAATATTGCAATAACCTGCATCTCAATATTTCAGACTAACAGTAGTGTATTTAGTCTTGTTCTCTCTACTGGTACTCGACAAAGTTGGCACTTATCTTTGTACACCTGTACTCTAAATTCCAAACATCCCAGAAGGATGAGCAGCATTCAAACGTTTGTGATGCTCATTGGTTACGTTCCAAACGATATACTGGAATAAACGTTTTCACAGATTCAAAGAGCCATCTTGTTACTGTAGGGAATTTTCATTGTAAACAGTGTAGGATGTATAAACTGATATATTCCACATCATGTTCTCAGAGCAGGAGTCAAGTCTTTTTATTTCTGTGTGTGTGTGTGTGTGCTTGCTTTGTTGCTCCTGAGATTAGACTGTTTATGTGATACTGTAATAAGATAATGACACAGTTTGTGATTGGTTGTTTTATTTCTGTGTGTGCGCTTTGTTTCTCTCGATGGTTTACGTAAGTGATTTGTTGTTTTATTTTAAGCAGATATCCACCTCACTTATTTACAGTGAAATAAACATAAAATATTTAACAGTTCATACTCTCAAGAGTTGTACATTGAAACACTGTATACAACCATAAAGAAAAAAAGCACGGCTAATCCACTCACCGAAATATCCTGTTGACAATGCTCCATGTCATGACAATGTACAACTCCCATACACAAACATCCTGTGTACATCAAACAAAATGGGGGCCTTAAAAGTCAAAAATTTAGCATTGCCAATGTGGAATCCAACTATGTGTGACTCATTTTTTTTATATTAATGACACCTTGCTTTTGGGTGCATTTGGAAGAGTGCCTTTAAAATCAATGTTCTACTCTAATTCACTTTTAAACAACTTTCAATAATCATTCTGTGTGTCTCCTCTTCAGTGAAAATGCATCTAAACTTGTGATTGGTGTTTCCATTAATTGTCAACTTCTCACCAGTGTGGTTTCTGTGAAACAACACATTATACCATTTTTCTGCATACTTACATGCCATGTCTCCTATTTGAATATACTGTGGTTTTCAGCAAAAAGCTTTTCATTCAGTCCTTTGTTTGCTTGTTTTTCTTCATGGATATTACAGATGTATGTCGTGAAGAGTATGGCTGACAAAATGCAGCCTTGTCTGAATCTTCATGACACATTGGACCAGTTCATTGATCTTGTGTTTGTCCTGATACTTACTCGTACTGTCTGTGTAGAGAGCTCTTACAATTTTGATCAGTTGAGTAGGAACACCATTTGAGAGAATGTCCTGTAATATGTTTCATTTAAATTGAATGCATTTTCTTGGTCAAAAAAACTTAATTTATCTTTCCATTGTTTTATCTGTCAAAGGTTTAAAATTAATTTCATTTTGGTGGTACAGTTTCTGTTTCTCTTGAAGTCCTTGAGTTTAATGATTGACTGGCTTTTTTCAAGAGTCTTTGCAGATTTCTTCCTTTTGGCTCAGTAAAGAGATTCCTTTTGTCATAGCATACTCTAGTTTTATTCTTTTGTTTTACCAAAAGTGTAATAACAGTTCTTTGCAATCTTTTGTTACTTGCTTTTGTTTACACTCGCTCACCTGACTATACATATCCATTTCACTCTCGTCTCCTTATTGCTTTGATTATTTCTGCTACAGTTCCAGTTGACTTCTCAGCAGCATATCTTGTGTGTGGTTTTGATATTCCTGAGAGATTGAGTAGATGCTCAAAGTACTTTACCCACTGTCTGTCTTTTTTCTTCATCTGTGCTAGTTGGAGTTCCATCTTCATTAATGATGATATGTGTAGGTCACACAAATGTTCTTCCTGATACCTTATGGTTTCACAAAAGTCTTTAATGCCACACATTTCTTGCTTGTCAGTTCATTGCTTTATTTTTGTTGATGTTTTCTTTTGGCCAGCCAGCATTGGACATGGTCTCACCTTTCCAGACTAAAATGCTACATTTTATCATATATTAAAAATAAGGGCTTTTTAAACCAACTTTATGTACATTTTTCATAATTTCAAGGAAAATGCCTCAATCCATATAAAGTTGTCAACTAAATATAATTATTTGTTTAATAACAGATGCTATTTGGTAAAAAACAGAACATCAGCTAATAAAACATTTCATGAAGCACTTAAAGTTACCTGTAATAAAGAATATGGACTTTTGTTTATTACAGTATAACATTTTTACAAATACACTTTAGGAAATAAAATACTAAAGTTCATAATGAAAGAGAAAGAACAAGTAACTTATTATTTATCGGTTGTTAGTATGTTATAGACATTATCTGAAACATTGTACATCAGAGTGTTTATTAAACTGATACAGCATCTATGTACGTACACTATGAGCATGCCATGAATTTCACTAAGCAATAATATGAAATGTGTTTTTCTACAAATAATTTCTTTGACATTGTTATAAGATGTAAAATGAGATATTTCGTCTTGGTGTGTTGTTGGATAACAAAATGTCACTCTATTCTGGAAGACTTGTATACATGAGTTATATAGTAATGAAAACTGTAATGTTTAAGTACACAATGATAAAGTTACTTCTTCCAATTAATCCTCTCAGCTTACTTTATTTTAACAAATGCTTTAGAATTACATCATGATGTGTATACATTATTCTTACTGTTTTATATTTTACCAAATATTTGATTGATACATCATGCTCTGTCGTTTCTGATTTATTATGGATATTGTTCATTTTATTTTAATGTTTTTGTGAAGATTATTCTAAATTTATTATTATTTGTCTTTCCTTATCTCCATGCAGTATGATGAAGCTACACAAGATATATTAGGCATCACAGAGTGGTGGTATAGAACTCTTAGCAGGGATACTGTACATATCCTTGTGGGTATTTGTAAACAACCATTTCAAGATCTTCGATGTAATGCACAAAACGTCATACAGACAATGGCCAGCCAAAAATGGGGACAAACCGAACTTGCAAGATATCCAGGATTTGTAGAGTACTTACTAAATCGCTCAACAGAGCATGATAAGGAAGGCAGAGAATCAAAGTTTATGATTGTTAAGACCCTAGTGGAATCTCCCACATCCCAAGATATTTTTGGAAATGAAACTTTTCTTAAGTTCAGACGTTACTTTCAAGAAGGCCCATTTTACATGGTAGCAGAGTCATCTGTGGTCTTTGAAAGGTCTACTTGAATTAAAAATTCTCAATACTAAAAAACAAATATCAGCAGCCCAGGTGTTTATTATTACGTGATGAATAACATGTTTGAATATTAAGTATCAGTTTTTTGTTGTTGGATCTACAGTTTAGAGTTTCTGGTATTACAAACATGTATGTCCAATCACGTTGATTTTTTTTAATGAAAAATAACAGGGACATTACATTGTAACACAACCTTTTATGTGAATAAATTACTTAAAACCATAATAAAATTAGTTAAAATTGGTTATCTTTTAAAAGAAGCACATTGAACTGTACAATCCTAAATCTTACAAATTAGAATTTTAATGGAATCAAGATTACTGTTCAACTGTATTTATTGATAAAAGATCTTTGTAACATAATAAAAACAAATGTTTAACTTTATATTTGTTTATTTACTCACAATTTTAATTCTAAGGTATGCAGGAATTATTCTGATAACGGTTCCAAATCTTCATCAGAAAAAAACAAAATATTTATCTCTGTAAGTATTGGTTTATAGGGATTAGCAAAATAAACTTGCTCGATATATCATCCTTAAGAAAATTGAAAAAGATATCAAAATTAGTGTCTAAATGTTATTGGTGTCGCTTTCCAAAGTATTTTTAATAGTGATATATGGGGAACAAAATACTGAAAACGGGGTAATAAGGTACACCAAAAACATAAATATTCCTCGTGTAACCATGGTACTAAGTTATTTATACGTGTGCATTTTTTAACATTAACGTACATATTTCTGTATTTGTCTATTGTAGGTGGTTAAATGTTACGGTTTCTGTAGGTTTTGGAAGTTGTACAAGCTGAATGACTGTCATATGATGGGAAATAATTTTTATTCTCAAATTTATATGTAAATGAACGTTTTATGAACATGTTTTCATAAATAATTTAAATCTAGTAACAGTATATGTTTGGAGAAAATATCCTGTTTCTAGTATTTCGTGAAACATTTTAAGTATGTTTGATTAACCTTAAGTACTGTGTGATGACTTTGTATATTTTTAACTTATGTCCAAATGTTTTTTCTTGATAAATCCTTATAGACTGAAACATGCGAGAAACTGATTTTGAAAGATATTCCTACTTCGTCAAGTGTAAGAGACCCTGCAAATTGTTAACTGTGAAGGTAAAGACAGTGAATTTTTTTATGAATATTAGGGTCTTTTCTTTGGACTGCCTTCCCGGGTTTGGTTTGGTGAACCAAAGGAGCACGCTTTATTTTGGGTATTTTCAAAATGAAATGTGGCACAGCTAAAACACCCGGGTAACTGTAGAGTTGTAGCCAAGAGTTCCATTTGAACACACACTGGTGATTCTGCAATATTGTGTCTCCTTACGACCAAGCATACCTAATTGGGAATTCCAGCCAATGATGAGGATCTACGTGTTTCAGCCATACCAAGCATGGGCATTTGTATATCTGATTAAATTTTATTACTCATTACTGTCTCTACTAACCTACCTTCAAAACTAATTATGCGCACAAATTAGTGTATCATCCATTACAGATATATAAATATCTGGAAGTATTTTAAAAGGACAAATTTCCTTCCTTCAGCAGAAAGCGCTATCATTTCGTGCAAGTTATGTGTTGATACTCTGATATATCTCCGTGAAAGATTGGATAATTTTCGTTTTTACACAGTATACTTAAATATCTTGAATTTTATTTATCGTTATAACCTGTCTCGTTTTTCATACCTAGTTAATTTATTAACACAAGATACTCTCCTAACTTTACGATCAAATCTTCTGTTACTTGCGGGTTTTTCCTACGTAAGACTTCTAGAGAAATTGTTTTACTTGGAAATAACACAGTAACATCTACATATCTTACTATAATGAAGCAATGACGTGTCCGTCAATATGTCTTTTTCACCGGAATCTATAATAATAAAACTAGGTAATGTGTGTGTGTGTGTGTGGCTCACAGCTCCAAGATAAACAAATTTTAAAACCTAAAATTTTGCACCCATACTAAGTGGACTGTGAGGGTGTGTGCCTGGCTATTTTTACTTATCCATGCGCTTGCGCATCTTTTTTAATCAGGCAAATTAGGAAAGAAAAAAACAGAAAAGTGTTTTTTTTATATTACAAATAGAAATAACAGACAGACAAGCACAGTAAGAAGACCCTGAGTGTGTGCATCTGGGTTTTATGATATGTACTTACATGCGCGTGCGCATCATTTTGAGGCAATAAAAAAACCAGGGCGTGTTTGTGTGTGTCCTCTATGTCTCCAAGAGGAAAGAACCTAGAAACCTGATATTTTCCACCCATGCTAAGTGGACGCTGAGGGTGTGTAAGTAGGTATTGCTTATCTACGTATGTGTGCAACTTTTTTAATGAGGCAAGCTAATTAGCATATAAAAAAATGATTCCATGAATAACTTGTAATGTATAGAAGAGCCAATGCGTTTTGATAGCAATGTATTCTAAAAGTGGATTTTATATCATGTTGGTTAGCAACAAAAGTATAACCTAATATAGGTTTCTAGTCTATATACTGAAAGTATAAAATGAAATTTATAAACAATACAAGGGAAAACATTTGTTGATTTATTAATTTATAGTTTCCATTGGTTAAAGAATACACACAGTGACAAAGTCATCAATAATATATCAAAACTAATAACCTGAGCGAAGTCGGATACTTTTCGTAGTAATTAATATAAACAAGTCCGAAACGGATAGGCTTTAAAACTGATATAAATCCCGTCTAGTACTCCCAGAAGAAAAAGAAATCCACGTTTTTATTATTATTATTCACAATAAATTGTGTAGAATGTATTTAGTAATTACTAGCACAAAGAGCCGTTTGTCGTCGGCGTTTGATTGAATTTTTTACGAATTTAAGTGGCCAAAAATTAATCTAATATAGATTAGTGCCCTTGACCAACCAATTATTGTATATTACAAAAGTAACTGACACAAAACAATGTGAGCAAATTTAATTATATATTAAATAAGCATTCCAGTGACAGAGCGGAATGTCTGCGAACTCGCACATCTAAAAACCTGGTTTCGATACTCGTGGTGGTCAGAACACAGATAGCCCATTGTGTAGCTTTGTATTTAATTCAAAACAATAACACATTGTAAATGAAATACATCTATTACGTCATCTACTGATAAAACTATAACTATTACCTGCAGCGGAACTAACAATTCTACATATAAGGCTAATCTCCATCTGGCGGAAACTCGAGGAAGAATTTACGGCCGATTTGGATGAGTGTGTGATTTCTTATAACAGCCACATCGGGCTATCTGCTGAGGAGAATTAAACCATGATTTTAGCGTTGTAAATACGTAAAAGTACCGCTGTGCCAGTAGGGGACCCGATTTGGATGAAACTTCGCAAGATTTTTTTCAACGTTATAAGTAGAAGTTTCTAACGAAATTGAGTCTCGTATAAAAACAAAATGAGGCTATCACACATGATATATGTGGCGTTTTCAAGAACTGAATCACCTGACATGTTGAAACTCTTGAAAGAGAGAGAGAAAAATTCGCAATGTTGTGTATGGAGAAGATATTTAGTCAGAAATAAAGCTTAGAAAACGTTTTTGTATTATATTGGGTTGGGATTGTCACAATAAAGTAACCACACATTTCGCAAGAAGTAACACAAACAGCTACACATTGGGTGTCGTTTCCGCTAGCAGTGTAAGTGTATATAATATTAAATATTTCACGAAAACTAAATGTGTTAAACTGAAAGTAAATCGTAACTTTTGATTTCTTCTTTAGCGAAACTATTATGGTATAATAGTTCTAAATATGTATGAATAGTTTCATAAAGTAGTGAGTATATGGATTCAATATCAAACCTAATTCCAAAAAACATCCTTTTAAGCTACTAACCTCAAGTGACTTATGAATTTAAAACTATCTATTACTGTAACTTTGTTTAATACTTATTCCAAATGCTCAACAGAAACTGAGCTATTTTTCAATAAAAGTTCTAATGGTACGAACTATTTTCATCACAAGATCACGTCATTTGTATCACAAATCACTTTCAAACCCTTTTAACAATAATGCCATAAGATTGGCATTATTGTATAAAGTAACCCTATAGCCTGGACAGTTAACACATATATAACTACTTCATGAAAAAACACTGACTGATTCAGTCCTATATCTTGAAATGACTACATACTATACATCATTAACGATACATTAATTCACTACATTTTCTCTCTCGATACCGCATAACTCCATATACATATTCTGTTTTCGAATATATTAACAAAAAATTGTGCATCACTTCTTCAGAATTATCCAGATGTCTTAATGTTGTGCACCACTATTTAACATACTGATTACAATACGAAAAACATATTTTACAATAATATATTACAACACAAATGGTAATACTTTTCAAGCAGCTTTTCGAATTCATTAATATTTCTTATGGGAATACCTAATTTTAATCCTGCTGCAAAACACTACTTTTTTATTGTACCAATTTATATTTAAGTGTAACTATGAATTCAGTAGCCTTTGTAAAGCAATATAAATTTTATACAACGCCATCTGCTACAACTCTTAATTAATTTAAACATATATGGGTTTACATTTTTCTGTTTGCTTGTTTTTGTATTCCGCGCAAAGCGACCCGAGGGCTATCAACGCTAGCCGTCTCTAATTTAGCAGTGTAAGACTAGAGGGAAGGCAGCTAGTCGTCACCAACTCTTAGGCTACTCTTTTACCAACGAATAATTAGATTGACCGTACATTATAATGCCCCCACGGCTGAAAGGGCGAGCATATTTGGTGTGACGGGGATTCGAACCCACGATTCTCAGATTACGAGTTGAGCACCCTAACCACCTGGCCATGTTGGGCCACATTTTTTGTGGCCGTATATTTAGAAAAATCTTCATTTTTGTTTATTTTGGAAGTGCAGACGTTTATACAGCATTACTAAGGTAATTAGGCTATGTTCCTGAAACATCTACTAATGATCAATTGATAAGAAATTTCAAAGCCCATAGACATTTACAAATGTATCAAATTTAATAAACATGTTAAAATATCTTATGAAATTTAGTAGATCAAAAAGATATATAAACTGGTCACAGAAAAACAGTCATAACTAATTCATATTGGCGTTTTCTTCTGGTAGACATTACTACACACGAGTATTCATTAAAATAACTATATTATAACTAAGTCCTAAAACTCCCATCTTTTACAATGACTAGTACACCAGAAGAGTATCCTTTCCTGGCTTTAAAATTAATAGTAGTCTCTTTATATTAATAGGCCATTGTACACCTGCATTTTTTTTATCACATGTTGGGTCTTTTTCAGGTAAGCAACTGTAAAAGAAATATAAAACTCTAGTGCTCAGACCTTACCCTATATCATTTACTGATGGATCTGGGCATTGTCTCTATGCCTTTGACACTTATAATTTGTGACCAATTTCAACGAAACAGCAAGAAAGGGTTCTCAGGGAGTATCATAAGTGTTTGAAACAATATGGTACCTATTGGTTTATCTCAGCTGTTCCATCGTCTAAATTAAAATAAAAATGTTAATATATAAATTTAAAAAAAAATCTTAAAGCCAGGCTTTATAATCCATGTACTTATCAAGTTTTCTCGTAAACTCACATTTACTGCCTTCTAAACATCCTAAGGTAAAAAATTACAGAGGCCAACCACTCTGTTAGAAAAATAAAACTTTCTTTGCTGAATATGACTCCTATAGTGCCAAAAATTATATTTCTGTCTTCTAGTCCTACTATTCTAACTATTATGTATGAAAAAGATGATGCATCAACACTATCAATTTCATTTGCAACCTTAAACACCTCAATTAATAGGTTGCATTAATTCTTCTATCTTTCACGAGAAAACAATTTACAGATTTAAATCTCTCCTTATATGACAACCTCTCCACCCCAGGCACCATTCTTGTAACTTTTTTCTGGTCCCTTTCAAACTATTCAATGTCTTTTTTTAAGGAAAGGAACCCAAGACTGAACATATTGTTCGAAATGTGGCCTAACTTGTGACCTGTACAAAGAAATTATAGCATCTTTAAATTTGTATTTACTATCTCTGTAGATTTGCCATAAAATCCAATTTATCTTACTTCTAGTAATAGCACATTACTGGGATGATTTTAGAGATTGATCGACTGTTATACCAATATTATTTTCTTTCTTAGTTTACCCTTGTGTCACTCCATAGAGGACCACTGTCTATGTGTGTGTCTTTCATGCTCAAGTTTGTGACTGATCACACCGAAACCTGGAATGTACCCTTAGGGCTTTTCATGCAGTGATAAAGCAGGGTCGGTGTTTATATTTGACCCTTTATATTGTCACCGGGTCCCTACTATTTCTCTGTAGAATTATGTTGATATCTACCAAACTTCAAAAACACACAGAGAGTGATGCAGGGATTTTGACATTCAGGTCTGTCTCTTCCCCATTGTCAATCTTTATAGGAGACCCTTCTGCTTATATGGCTGCATTTCGTGTCTACAGTTTTCAATATGTCTCAACAACATTTAGCATGTTTCCTTAAAACATCATGGGAAGTGATATAGATATTTAACATTCACACCTGACCCTCTTTATCTTTCCTGCGGCCCCCGCTAGTACAGCGGTATGTCTCCCGATTTAAAACGCTGAAATCAGCGGTTCGATTCCCCTCGGTGGGCTCAGCAGATAGCCTGAGGTGGCTTTGCTATAAGAAAACACACATCACATCTTTCCTGTGTATTAGAGAAAGAGCGTTTACTCGAAAGGTTGCCAAGTTAATAAATTATTTCCACAGTTCTTAAAGATTATTTCTTCTCTCTAAAATTCTAATTTATTTTATCACTTTCACAATTTTCTACCGATATATGCATATATATTTCAAATAAAGGGTTTGTATTGTGTGGATTAAAATAGGCCTAAACGTTTGCGTAAAATCATGTAAAGTTCAAATCTGGCTGTTTTTTACAATGATTAAATAGATCGTAGTAAATGTGAGTTTCAGGAAGATCCTTTTATCCACTCCTTCCTTTCACAAAATAATGATTGCAAAGGAACTAGATTTGATAGAAAATACAAAGGAATTAATGCGGATTCAATCTCGAAGCGTGTAAAAGTGTAATTTCAGATATGTCTTTTGTTTCCTAAAGCTTCTAGTGACTTATCGATAAATCATAAGTTCATAACACTAAAAATCAAGTTTCGATACCGGTGGTTAACAAGTACAGCGGCCCGGCAAGGCCAAGCGCGTTAAGGCGTGCGACTCGTAATCCGAGGGTCGCGGGTTCGCACCCCCGTCGCGCCAAACATGCTCGCCCTTTCAGCCATGGGGGCGTTATAATGTGACGGTCAATCCCACTATTCGTTGGTAAAAGAGTAGCCCAAGAGTTGGCGATGGGTGGTGATGACTAGCTGCCTTCCCTCTAGTCTTACACTGCTAAATTAGGGACGGCTAGCACAGATAGCCCTCGAGTAGCTTTGTGCGAAATTCAAAAACAAACAAACAAACAAATAAGTACAGATAGTCTATTATGTAGCTTTGAGCTTAAGAAGAGCAACAAAAGTCTCCTTGAAGGCTCCCCAATACTCAAAAGTGGTCTGTAGGGCTTGGGTTTGATACTCATGTTAGGCATAGCACAAACGGGTCCATTGTATAACTTTGTGCTTAACAAAAAACAAACCACTTTTGCACAACGCACAAGAAGTCTGTTGATTAATACCAAACGTCGTCAGGTGGGCTGGACGATGAGAGACAAAAACTTTTACTGAACACTAATTATATGTTAAAGTATTTTCTGATTATATTGAATGCCATTCCAGACAAAAGTATGTTGCTTGTCGTTCAACCCAACCTACGAGTTATGGTACTAAATAAGGTAACCAGCTGTTGTTTTATAAAATTAATAAATGGAGCTTGAACACTTTTAGGAATAAACTCTATATTTACTGCTTCACATCATCAGAAAAACAATGCAATAGAAACCTGCGCGAGAAAGGTTATAATATTATCTGTTCCATGATGATTAGAACAAAGCGGTATCTAGCATTCAGTTGCCAATGGTAATTCTATAAATGGCATGAACTCTTTGAATATAAAAGTCTGAATTATAACAATAGTACACATTCAGACAAACACCTGGTGGAAAATTGATAAATAAAATAAACATTGTAGTATGTTTACATTTATTTACTTTTCGTATTATTTTAAGTTGTACGTATGTGAAACCAGTAGACTGCTGTTAGAAAAAACGTATTAACTTACTTGTGATATCATTTACATAGTTTATAAAAATAATAAAATATATAGTTTTTAATAGTTTTAAAATATTCAAATATGTTTTTTAAACTAATCTAATTATATATCCGTCACAATATACACAGGAGTGAATACGAAACTAAAGGTGTGAAACAAGGATAATAGATATTACATACAACAATTTGACCTTTTAATACCTTTGTTCATGATGTGCTAAAGACACGTAGGTCGAAAGAGTTTCGATAAAACTGAAAGTGAAACCTTTATAACCCTAGTGCTTTCGAATGGTGTAACTTTTTTCTTCAAGAGCAATCTGGGATTGCGTAGTATAATTTAATACCTTTGTTGGTGTTAATATGATATTGTTTTCTTACAGATAACGGACGTTTACGTGTGGTTTTAGACTTTGTAACAAATATTTAATATATGCCATCTTTTACTGTCTTTTGTATTATATACTGCTAAACGGCAAAGATAATTTATTAACTGAGTGATCAATGTCTTCAAATTTCGTTCGCTTTGCTGTAACTGGTTTTGTTGGATGGGTAGGAGGTGTAACGTATGAAAAATGGAAGAACAAAAGTTCAGTGATAGCAGCAACGTCTCTTGAACCAGTTGCACGAAGTCAAGTTGAGCCAGTATCAAATGCCACCAGCATTAATCAGATAATAAGGTTTGGTATTCCTGGTCACAATAGTATCAAGTCTCAAGAAAATTATGTTTTATCATATGATCAGAGAAACCGGGTAGCACATTGGGTGTTTGAACATCTAACAAGAGAAAGTTTAAAAATCGGTGAACAAGTAGATAGGGGTAAATGCGAGTTTGAGGAAGATAGCTTTATCCATCCCTTCTTCCGTTCACAAAATAGTGATTACAGAGGAAGTGGATATGACAGAGGACACCTAGCTGCTGCAGGCAACCATCGTACAAGACAAGAGCTTGTGAATCAAACGTTTCTTCTTAGTAACATAGCCCCGCAGGTGTGTATTTAAAAAAAAAAATTAAAAAATAAATTTTCAAATTTATGCTGAGAACAACAGTACTATGTGATTTGTGTGATAACTGTATTTGATTACCTTTATGTAAGGTGGATAGATAAAGCATGATGAAAGTTGTCATTAAAATTCCCACATAAAATAAGGACATGTTAAAATACGACATAAACCTGTGGTAACAGAAAATAAGGACGTTAAAATACAACATAAACCTGTGGTAACAGAAAATAAGGACATGTTAATATATGATATAAACCTGTGGTAACAGAAAATAAGGACATATTAAAATACAACATAAACCTAAGGTATGAATGCCTTATATTCAGTCAGTTTTAACAAGATCTTTAGTGAACTTTGTAAGCATCCTACACCTAAATTTTGTAATATCACAGAATATGCTAAATATATATCATATAATCTTCTGTTATTAATTACTTTATTTTAACGCATTACTGGTATTTTCAGAGACCTGGTAATGCTATGGGATAAGTTGTTCATATAAATCAGTATTTGTGATTAACTGTCCACATACTAAACTTTCAGAAGAAATTTTGGTATTAATTAAACAGTTTATTCTAATTTTAGATATTTTTAACCTGATAATAAGATAATGATTTCCATTCTTTCTTTGCAAAGGTCAAAATAATGTTCAGAATATTAAATCTTATTTGGAGTCTGTCTGAACTTATTGTATATATAATATTATTATTTTAATTTGATATTGTATTGAGTAACTCACATATACACACACACACATATATAATATGTAATTTTATAATGACAGGTTGGAAAAGGTTTTAATAGAGACACGTGGAACAAACTGGAGAAACATGTCCGACACTTAACTCGTAAGACCTACAGAAATGTTTACGTTTGTACAGGCCCTCTTTATTTACCAAGGTAAAATAACTATTATTATGTTGATCATTTTTGGTTTTCTGAAATGTAATGAGAACTTATTGTTATTGAGTGTAATATATTACTGTGTAAATTAATTATAAATTTGGACGAGTGAAGCTGGGAACGATTTAATTTTCAAAAAACATTGTACAGTTTTGTTTTTGTGTAAGAGTATGAATTCCTTTGATCTGTGATTATTTTACCAAACTGTTTTAATTAGGATTCTAAAATTTTCAAAAATCGTTACTTATCGACCACATGTTATAAAATTTAAGTTGTCTACACTTAACTTACACTTTCATTGGTTAACTTGTCTGTGCATAACCAGGGCTTGTGTTTTTTGCTATAACTCCATACTTGTTGGATACAAGTTGCTATTAGATTATGTTTGCAAAGAAATACTATGGAAATGATTTTTTTGTCTTTATTATATTAAGCAAGGAATCTCAGTCATGTGACTAGACTACCTAATTATTATATGAGCTCCTAATTAACAGCAAAAGGTTTTGTTTGTCATCGAAATACATGATGTAATATAATTAGCATGAACAAAATATTTAAATACAAGTTTATTGTCATGGTGTGGTTTTTAAGTGTAAAACAACTTTATACCAATACCATATATGTGTCAACAGAGTTGAATAAAATATTTTCTTCAAATATTATTAAAAAAAGAAAATATTATTAAGACTGTATGTAAAGCATTTTGAAATTGTGAAGGTAGGATTTACATACGTTTTTTTTTCTGCCAGAGTAATATGAAGTCTTGTTTATGGGTGTGTGTGTTTTCTTTTAGCAAAGGCTATCTGCTCAGCCCACCGAGGGGAATCGAACCCCTGATTTTAGCATTGTAAATCCGGAGACATACCGCTGTACTAGCGGGGGGCCTTGTTTATGGGAACCATGTATGTGTGTTTACCACAAGTGTTGTCCATAGTTAAGGACGTGAAACATTTGTTTTGTATGTTAAAGTAATTAATCCATGCTTTAAAATAATGAAAAGTAACAACAAGGAAATGAGTGATGTTATTTTTGTAGTAACTTTGATAGGCCTGATATAAAAGTGTTATATGTATCCCTTGAGTAAAGTGGTTCTATTTAGTAGAGTGTTAGTAATTTTTAAAAACACACACAGTGTATGTCTGTTGTATGTAAACATTTAATGTGTTGCATTTAAATTAAGTGTGATGTGTCATGTGAGTCTGTACGTTCACATAACACTTATTAGAAACATGACTCTTGTACCTCAGCTAATGTATGATAAAAATATAATTACTGATTTTTTAATACCAGTTTATTTTGGTTTCTAAGTCAACTTGCCTATGTGTAGTTTGAAACTACTAATTAGTAAGTCCTGTTGAAAATTATCTAAGTTTTTCCTACAATGTAACACAGTCTTGTTTTTGTGCTATACTTTGTATTTTTCTAAAACAGGTAGTTACAACCAAATTTCACAAACATGTTTTTTTTAATTGATACAGTTAGTTATTACTGAGTGGAGACGGTGTTTAATTGATACAGTTAGTTATTACTGAGTGGAGACAGTGTTTAATTGATACAGTTAGCTATTACTGAGTGGAGACAGTGTTTACTTGATACAGTTAGCTATTACTGAGTGGAGACAGTGTTTAATTGATACAGTTAGTTATTACTGAGTGGAGACAGTGTTTAATTGATACAGTTAGTTATTACTGAGTGGAGACAGTGTTTAATTGATACAGTTAGTTATTACTGAGTGGAGATAGTGTTTAATTGATACAGTTAGTTATTACTGAGTGGAGATAGTGTTGTAAAGACATTTTCTTTTGAGCAAGTGATTAAACTTATGCTACTTCAAATATTTCCTAGCAGTGACACAAAATGTACACAAGTCCAGAATTACCGTATGATCACAATCGCAGAACTGTTTTTTTTCCTTTTCACAAATCTGTTATAGTATCTACACATATTACAATAACATGTACTGAATCTAGAAATAACCAAGAGTGCTTTTAAAGTGAGAGGTTACAAAAACAGCATTTATTTTAGCTAAACATAGTTATATTAATGATGGATTGTAATGAGAAGGGTTCATTATACCTTTCATATTAAGCCTACATGTATAAGTGTGGTCTTCTGTGTTACAGAGAAGAGCCAGATGGTAAGAAATATGTGAAATATCAAGTGATTGGTGCAAATAATGTTGCTGTTCCAACACACTTCTTTAAAGTTATAGTTGGAGAGACAGACCAGCAGAAGTATGATCTGGAAGCATATGTGATGCCTAATAAAGTTATTGATGATGATACTTCTATTAGTGCCTTTATGGTAAGTTATTTAGTTAAAATTCAACTACTGAAATACATAACACTACATAGACAATGTTGAATTTAACATATGAATGGAAAAAACTAAAACTAGGCCCAGACATCCCCATCAAAAACGTTTGATCCATTGGGTGAATATTTTTTCATCTGTTTAGCTATGGAAAGGAAATTGTTTGTTATTCTATAATATTTCAGTCTTTATTTGATGTTAATACGCATATAATTTTGTTACCAATTTTGAAACTGACCATCTTCCATTTATTTATATCTTGAGGTATAGGAAGTTAAGAGTTTCTAATGACTCAGCCTTTGACTGATTCTGTGTTTGTATTTGCTCAGTATTCATGTTGTTTTTGGCTGAAGAATCCCTCTCTCACATTCTAGTTTAATGAGTCACATTCAAATGAATGAGATACCACTTTTAACAGTGAGCTTGTCTAAAGTTAACTGTTTAACATGTGTTATCTGTTAAAATTTATCTCAGACAAGTCTCCAGTTTATTATGTTACATTTTGAAATTTAATTAAATTGTAATTTGAACTTAAAAGTTAATTGAATGTAGAGATGTATCACATTTATGATGCTTACACACAAGATTGATGCACATGGTGTTATTTTTTTAACATAAATATATTTTAATATACAAAAAATAATACAATTTATAATAACAGTTTTAACAAATAATGATTTGTATGTAAAAGTTTTATGAACTTACAAACAAAACTGAGTCTTCTATCCAAGCTAGAATTTTCTTGATATCTTATCAAAGGCTTAACTTCAAACAAATTAATTTTAAGTTGATATCAGTACAAACACTTAATGGGGAACAAGCTAGCTCTTTCCCAACTGGAGTTATATGATGTCTTCATACTAACAACTGAAGGTAATCCACTTAACTTAAATGGTTTGTAATGTTTCAAAATCTGTAAACATTTCTGGTCAAATGTTTGTAGTTTCCTGATTAATAAGTGTTTATCAGAGTTATAGCATCTGAGGTTTGTAATATACGAACTGCAGCAAACCATGGATATATGTAGTGTGTCTTGACACATTGAGACGTGTTCAGAAATTTTTGTTGGCCCATCAATATGCTAGTCCTTTCATAAAACACACATTCTTGATTTTTACACTCAAGAATCTTCTACAAATTTAGGGAACAGGTGGGAATTTCACAATTAACAGTATTAGTTTCATACATTTCTAAATATGTATTTAACTGAAACAAACATTGATATTAAAATAAATATATAATAGTACATGTGGATGCTGAGGGGTAAGTCATTGCTGATTAGCCGAATTCCCTGTGGTCAGTACTTCAGAATAAGAGATGGTGGAAAATGGCCTTAGTAGCTTTGTTATAAATACAAATTGAAAAATAAAATACATTCTTAGTTATTGGTATTTTAACAGCTTTTCCTATTATTTTGTTTCTCTTTAACTTTGTTGCTGGTGTCTTGTAATGTAAAAGTATAAAAACCATTTCTCATGAATTAATTTTGCTGTGTTTGACAAAATACTTCGTATTTTGAATGTTTATGTATACAACTTCTTTTTTTTAAATACACATCAATAACTGTTGAAGGTGATTTTATGAGTGACCATGTTTATAAACTGTTTTGTATCTGTGCTTGGAACTTCTTCCTGTTAACAGCTGTGAGCCCTATTATGAACTTGATGGTTTATGTGGAGAGGATAATATTTTTATGTCATTTCTCCCTACTTTTTTCTTATTTATAGCTCTACTCTCTTTTTTTTCCTACTTTGTGACCCATGGGTCCACCTATGAAGTTTGTACAACAAATTTAATTACCTGTTGGAAACTTGCTGATGCAATTCAAAATCTTATGATTTTAATGAGGTTCCAGTCTAAACATCATCAGTGAAGCCACTCTCTTTTCACTCTTTTTACCATAATTTAGGGCTGTTTAGACAAAGTGGGGCAGAAAAAGATCCCTGTGTAATTTTTTATAAAGGATTTTTGGGTTTTACGTTTACACTTCTACAGTGTTTTTCATTATATTTATTTCATGGTAGAACTCTACTTGACTTTTTGATGTTTTGGAAATATTTTCCCATTGTTTTCATGTCATTACTTTCTTGTGTACTATAACTAGCATTTTATATTAAGGCTGAAATAGTATTTGGTCAGTCTTCTTTGAATTTGAAGATATTTTATCTAATTTGTTAAGATGTGCATGTTCTTGCTTCAACCTTAACGTTTATTTCATTTTCTGCTTGGCCTTGTACACAGGGGATAAATGTCATCTTGATATTGGCATTTATGGCTTCAGAATTTGATTTAATTATAATAAATCAACATACTTTGAATCTCTTGTAGCTGCCTTGGAAGGTTGGATTATTGGAATTCTTAAGTGTATTAATGGTTTGGTTTGATCAGTATCATCCAAGGCTGGTTGCAAATGCAACCTTGTTTGTTAACACTTTTTGTTTCTAAATATCTACATGTATGTAAATTTAAGCATACTGGTATAATCTGCTTATTTTCAGTGTTCTTTTACAAAAACATTGCATTGTTAACAGTTTTATTGAAATGTTTCAATGAACCTTGCTCTCATGGAAGCTTCAGGTTTCATTTAAGTGATAGTTCTAGAATCCTTAATTTTCCCAGGAATCCCTTTGCTTGTATACATTGTGTTTTATGTTTTTAGCTGTTATGTTATACTTTTTGCTGGACTTATTTTTTGGACCTCTCACTGTGCAATTCTGTGCACAGTGAGGGTAACTCCTGAAGAAAATTCTGTACTTTCAGTTTACCTCCTGTGGGATCTAAACATTCACCTATGTGTTTGCTGTGCATAGTGACCCATGAAAGGAAGGAGAGGATCCTGCTGGTTTAGGTATCCAACCCTAACATACCACTTTGGCCTTGAATTTCTGTAGATGGACACCCTCGGGGTAACCTCTCCAGGGTCAATCGACTGCTCCACTTGGGCTAAGGTCAACCAAGTACAAGTGTTGGATTTTCTCAGTGGGTGTTGTGGATATTGTTTCTAATGTTGGTGTTTGGGTATAGTGCTCATGAAACCCTGGCATTGCTGCTACAATGTTCTTGTTTGGCATTTTGGGCTCTATGGTGGGTGGGGTCAGTGGACACTGAAATATTCTTTCTTTATTATGGATCACCCAATCCAAAATAAAAATAAACTTGTGTAAAAAGAGACCATAGGTAAAAATCTACATCTTGATTCTGAACATCAATCTTCAATTCCTTCAACATCTGTACCTCATTTTTTGATATTACATTTTTTATCAGACAAATCTTTAGGGCAAATGTCTCCTTTTTTATTCATAAGGAACTAGAGAGGCTTGTTGGCTCTCCTAAAGCAGCCAAAAAGCTACATTCTGGGGACATCTTGGTGAAAGTTGCCACTTCAAAACAGAGTAAACTTCTTTTGATTACAAATGCCATTGGGGATATACCCATTGATGTTATTCTCCATTCAACTTTGAATTTGTTATGAGGAGTTATTGTTGAGAGAGATTTGAAGAACATCTCTGAGTCAGAGATCCTCGGTGGTTTCTCCACCCAAGGAATTTATGCAATGAGACTTATCTCCACTCATAAAGATGGAATTATGGTGCTGACCAATGTACTAATTTTAACATAATTATATCCACCTGCTACTATCAAGGTGGGTTATCTAAATTGCAAGGTGTGGCTATATATTCCAGACTCTCAGATGTATCAAGTGTCAGTGGTTCAGTCACTGAAAGACATCATGTTGGGGTTCCTTGATGTGTGCTCATTGCAGTGGCAAGAACCATGATGCTTACAAGTGTGAAATGTACTCTCATCATGCCAATTATAGTGGCTCTCACCTCACTTACTTTTGTTCTTGTGCAAGATAGGTGGAGGAAAAAAAGAGATACAATGTTTGAAAATGGTTAACATTTCTTACCCCAAGACTCAAAAGTTACTGTCCACCACCCCATCTTGGATGTATGCTGCTGCAGACACACCTTTCTGTATCTCCAACAGAGTGGTTTTTCAAACCATGTGAAGAAACTCATGCCCTCTGTGGTTAACAGAGTTGACAAGTCAACATCAACACCTATCCCTATCCCCACCCTTGCTTTTAGTGGCTCCCCAATCCACTTCCTTTGCCTGCAGCTTCTGGTGTTTCTTTGGGTCCATCTTTTTCTTTGACCCCAAGACGCAGAACAATTATTCATTCATGCCTTTAGTCGCTGGAGTCTTCATCTACCAACAGAGACCTGCATGCCTGACCCAGAGCAGGATCCATGGAAGTTTATAGATCTTCTACTAAAGAGAAAAGATGTGGTCTAAAACAGAGAGGTTCTACATCCAGTTCTCCTTCACACAAGTAAAAAAAGGCCACTTGAATACAATGGAACTGTCGAGGTTTCCGTTGTGATTTGGATGACACCAAGCACTGATTGATTCTTACCATCCTGCATGTCTTTCCTTACAAGAAACATTTCTGAAATCTGCCAATACAACCACCTTTTGGCAGTTTTCTTTGTATAGAAATGACAGGTTGTGTGATGGACAGGTACATGGAGGGGTGGCACTGCTGGTTGATCACCGTGTACCACCTTATCTTTACATTTGATATACCCATGGAGGCTGTAGCTATCTGTGTCTCCTTGGACTGTACCATCACTGTTTGTTCTCTCTACCTGTCTCCTGAGGAAATCTATGATCAGTCTGACCTTGATGGTCTCATTGAACAGTTCTCATATTCCTTTTTAATCCTGGGGGATTTCAGTTGACATAATCCCCTCTGGGATGGTACTGATATTCATAGGAGGAATCATTCTGTAGAGCATATACTTTCTTCAATAAAGGTACACATACCTATTTTCATGCACCTAATCAGTCTTTTACTGCTATTGACTTCTCTATCTGCTCCCCTTCACTTTTCTCTCATTTTCCTTGGGAGGCCAACAGTGACCTACTGGACAATGATCATTTTCCTATCATACTGAGGAAAACTGGCTATGATCAGTGCTACTATATCAAAGTGTTGGACCAGGCCAATTGGCCCTCTTTCACTGCTCTCTTGGAACTTGATCCTGATGTCTGTAAACCATCAGTAGAGAACTGTGTGGCAGCAGCAGCAACTGACTCTATTTTCCAAGAGGCTGCTCAGTCTGTTCCCAAAATCATGACATGTTTCCCATGGTATCCTCATTGATGATGAAATTCTGCCTGCCACATGGCATGGAAGGCTCGAAAACAGGCCTGGGATAACTTTCCTAGATATCACATACTTTCAAACCACATAACTTTCCAGCAGGCTTGTAAAACATCAAAGCCAGAAGAAATCTTGGATTAAGTTCAAAACTAGCATCTCTTCTACCATCAGTTTCAAAGTTATATAGGACACAATTCAGAAGGTCAGTGGGCAGTATATTTCTGCCCCATTTTGATTTTGCTCTCTGATACTCTTTCTTGGCAAAAGCTTTTCTCATGTATCTAGCACTTCTGCTTCATCCTTTACCTTCTTAACCATTAATACTCAGGCAGAGCAATTGGCCCTTTCCTTTCAGGCTGATCGTCTTTATGCTTTTCATTGGTCTGGCAGTATGTCAGTCAGATCTGATGATATACACTACAAGATGCTGTGACATTTCTTTCCTGTTTCTCTTGCTATTCTTTTGGCTGTTTTTGACCATATCTGGCAGGAGAATGTTTTTCCTGTTGCATTGTGCTGGGCTGTTGTCTTCCCTTTTTCTAAGCCTTAGGAAGATTACAAGATTCTTTCAAACTACTGTTCAGTTGCTTTGATGAGCTGTCTCTGTAAGATCTTAAAGAGGATGGTTAATGCTCATCTTGTCTGGTTCCTCAAATCAAACAATTTCCTCTCACCCACCCAGTGTGGGTCCTGACAACAGCACTCTACCATGGAGCGCGCCTGATTTGACTTGAAATGTCAATCAGGGAAGTCTTTCTCAGGCAGCATCATCTTGTTTTGATTTCTTCTAATTCTTTCCTGCAGGAAGTTGGAGTCCCTTAGGGCTATGTCTTGAGTGTCAAATTTTTAATTTCAAAGATTAATGCCATCAGTGGACAGCTACCCTCTACAGTTGCAAGTGGCCTCTATGTCAACGACTTTCACATCTTGTGTCAGTTGTCAAGCTTGAAGTTTATTTAGCACCAGCTACAGACTGCCTTCGTTTGTTTACTGAAGTGGACCACAGCAAACAGTTTTACTTTTTCCCATTCTTAAAGAGTTTGCATGAGCTTCTTCTGTCATTGGGGTATACACCCGAATCCTGATCTCCTTCTTGGAGAAGTTGTGCTTCCTGTGGTCCCTGAGGCAAAGTTCTTGGGGCTTATCTTTAATCATAAGCTGACATTTTTTTTATTTATTGAGAGGAGTGAACAACATTTCAACCTTCATCGATCATCATCAGGCTCACTATGGGTCAATGGTCTATGGTTCTGCCAGGACCTCAGCCTTGAAGATGTTGTACCCTGTTTATTATTAGGGGCTTTCTGCACTTCTTGAGTCAAGAGTTTGTACACTGAATCTCGTGAACTTTCTCTACGCCTCTGCAGCTGTGTTTACTGTATATGTAAAGACTTCTTCCATCAGTGGGCCTTTTCTGAATAAACAGTCTGCCATTACCCCTTTTGGCCTCTGTATCCAGGCCCAGTTTGCTGAACTGGTTTTATCCTTGGATGACATTGCTGTCTCCACTTGTAAGCCCATCTCACCATGGCTTATTACCATAATCAGCTGTGACCTTTCTTTCAGTCATCTGAAGAAGGAGGATACTCCTGATTGGAAGTACTGCCTTCTATTTCCCACACATCATTCAAACCATTCCCATTTATGTGGATAATTCAAGATCAGGTGACTCAGTGGACTCTTCTATGGTTTGTTGTGGTTGGGTGGTTGCACACAGGATCCCCTCTACAATTTCTGTGTTTACTACAGAACTGTATGCCATTTCTCTTACCATGGATCACATAGAAGCTATGCAGTACATGAACTGTACTATTTATACCAATTCACTTAGCTCTCTACTGGCCCTGGAATTTCTTTACATTATTTCTTACTCTGTTCTCATTGGTATTCTAAACTGACTGGCTCATTTCTCTTTATCATCCATTTCTATTCAGTTCTTATGGATACTGGATCACGGTATTCCCTGGAACGAGCTTGGTGATACCAAAGCTAAGTCCATCTGCTCTGGTGTTATCGTGGCCATGCCTATCCTATACATGGACTAAGGTCCTGTGTTTCAGGCTCAGCTTCATGCTACTCAGCAGTTGACTTGGAATGAGCAACGTGATAACAAGCTTTTCCAGATAAAATCTTGTATTGGACTTTGGCCATCTTGCTTTTATAAGGATCAGGTGGAAGTTGTACGAGCTAGGCTACGCATTGGTCACAGTTTATTAACTCATTGTTTTTTTTTCATCTGAGACTGATGCACCAATGTGTGACACTCAAGTTACAGTAGCCCACATTTTACTGTAATGCTGCTGTTAAAACCATGAGCAATGGCACTATTTTAGACATAGTTTTACTATAGATTTACCCTTGATGTTTGGCGAAGTCACTGGTGACGCTGTTCAGTTAAGTTCTGTTTTTAAATATTTTTAAGGGCCATTGACCTTTATAAGTTTACGTTTTTAATACAAAAATTGAAATTTTTGTTGTATCATGATTTCTTTTTATGTATTTTAATAATTTTTACTTTTATTGTTTAATCAGTTGTATGGCACAGATAGCCAACCAGCTTATTTTCTGGAATTTATTTTTGGTAGGATGATGATGATGTCTTGTGTTTAATAATATGCAGATAAAATACCAGAATGCAAGTTGACAGTCTATCAATTTTCTCTTCTTATAAGTTTTATGTCATTATCTAGGCATGTGGTTTACATCCTTATTTGTGGTTCCTCAAAGTAATTTTTAATAGACTGGTATGCAAGAAAAGATTTCAGAACTCGAAACTCAAAATAGACACACACACACACGTGTGTGTGTGTGGATAATCCTGTAATTTTTTGTTATAAAATTGTGTTATAAGGATGCTAGTCATGATTGTAGTTGTCTGTAGTATAGGGAAAAGAATAAATTATTATATTTCATGTTGTGGTGTTTACACTGTATATTTCAGATAATGTTTTTACTCTGTGTTGTGTGTTTAGAAAATGAAACACTGATATTTTATTGTTGTTTATTATAAAAAATTCAGTTTTAAATAGAATTTTAAAATCATATGATTTGCATTGTATGAAGCTATATCATGAGTGTTGAAACATTGTATTCTTCATTGATTTGACATCACATTAATAATAATGTCATGGCATGTGAAAATAATTACATTTCACTTTCCTATTCTAATTCACATCACAAAAGATGTTCATGAAAGTAACGATGTTAATAGCTGTTATGTCTGTATCCCAGCCAGCCTGACAGGTCATGGTATTGGGCTGAAGAACCTCATCTGTACTAGACATGGCAGATGTGTAATTAACATATTGTTACGCTCTTTTTTTGTTTCATTCACAAGTTCTTAGAGTTATATCAGTTTGTTGATGTGGAGAAAAAGCTTTCAGAACTTGAAGCAAAACCAAATATAACTGTATCTTTTATTGAGATAAATTATTCTTGCCTTTCCAAACTCCTAAAATTGTATTCAGAACTAATTGGAGGTTCTGATGAATGAGAAAAGCCCTAGACTCGTTACACTCTTTTTATGTGATACAGAGATCCAGCATATTTAAATTAATGTGTAACATTAATTCCTACAAGTTGGTTTTCTGTTACTTTTTTTTTTATAACAGCATATATTTACCTCACAACCATGCGTGAGTTAAATTTCTTGTATGGAATCATAATTTTTCAGATTAGAAACAATAAATGTAATTGTTACTTTGTATTTTTAGATTGACAAATCTAATCAAAATGAATTGTATCACCTACAATGAGAACTTTGTATTTTACAGTGTTGAGTATCTGGATAAGATACTACCCAGGTTGTTAATACATATTATTATTAACTTCTGTTAAGAATCATACATACTAAATTTTAATTTTTGTTTCTATTGATTTGTTACAGGTTCCAGTTGAAAGCATTGAAAGAGCTGCAGGCTTACTGTTTTTTGATAAAATATCTCGAAACGCTTTTCGTTTAATCAATGGCAAAAAAGTTCTCCCTGTTTGATTTGATACTTTTAACCAAATTTATTGAATCTTGGTATGTGGTATAAAGATAGTGTGAAAGATATACCTCTTTTCATGTATTCATTCTAATTCAAAGAATTGTTGCTACAAAGAAGTCTTAATTTTAAGAAAATAAAACCTAGTACATGTAACAGTTAAGCTGTTAAAAGATAATGTATATATGGAATAAATCACATGCCATTTCACATATTATAAATTTCCTTATCATATAAGCCATTTTAAAAGCTGGGAGAAAATGGCACTTAGTCTTAAAATGCCCAATATTTATAATATATTGTATATTTTCATGAGGCATTAAAAATAGGATTGCAAAAAATACATTTTAAAACCAAATTTCTGATTTTATAATAAAGAAAAAAGGCCTAGCATGGCCAGGTCGTTAGGGTGCCCAATTTATAATTTGAAGGTTGCAGGTTCAAATCCCCATCACACCAAACATGTTCACCCCTTTAGCCAATAAATGAAAATGTCTTTTTGAATTACGAAGCAGAATAATATATAAAGAACATACTGAACTTTAAAATGAAAACATTTAAATTACAAAAAGTCACTCTAGTTAAAAATTTACAGCCTTGCAACTTATGACTATCAATCTAATAATAATTTTTAAAAAGTTGTAACACATTTCACCTTGTTGTGAGTTATTCTGATAGCAGACTGTTTAACTATTATCTCCTAGCTTTTAAACTGATTTCTCTCATGTTTTGGAAGAATGTTCCAATGTTCATTTTTCTCCAACAATTTGATAACATTTTAAAAATTAACTTTGGATAGGAAGTGTGCATGAGTGGGTCATCCTACTCTAAATATATATTTTCCAACAAGATGCAAGTTCTGTAATTAAACTTACCGTTTTATCCTCTTAGAGTTTTTATCATAATTTGTAGGCACAATTAATTGTGTAGTGAACATGAAAACTGTGATAGTTACCAGTTTTTTTTCGTTTCACATAATTGTGAGTAGTAGCACAAAAAATCAGTCTTGCTGTTAGTAATTAGGATTAATTCTATTGTTTTTGTAGTTTTGCTTCCAAATTAGAGCAAAGCTATTTAGCTTCCCTTTTAAAATAAACAAAGGCCAATGAACTAGGTTGTATAAAAATTAATTAGGTGCCTTGTCATAGACCCTACCTTTTCATTTAAGTTTGTACAATTACATAAATCATCATTTGACTAGATTTATAGAACTTGTGCATTTAATTTGTAGTAAGTCCAAGATTTGTAAAAATGTTTGCCATTTTTATTATCCTTGTTCCCAATCTTGAACAACTATGTGTGAATTTTAATATGTGATTATGTTAAATTTAAATTGTCTATTCTCATAGGTTTTCAATGTACATTTTACTTAATGGGGCTTCTATTTTAATCTGGCTGGTAACCAGTCAGAAAAGAGAGCAGTAGTACTTATTTTTATGGGAATAGTTTTTGTAATCTTTGAAATTCATGTGTTTAGGCTAAAATTAACTTTGTATAACTTAATAATGGAAATCATGACGTTAATTTTTCATAGGTCCAGGTACAAAACGAATGTTGTTAAATATATATTAACTTCAGGTGGAGGATTGTAACCTTCTATTTTATTTCTATGAATTAAAATATTTATTTAAATTTGTGTTTCGTCATCACTGTTATCATCCTGTGCTTTAAATCATAACTAATTTTCCGTTAGTGTTAACTATTTAAGTTCTTTAGACACATTATTCTAATTACTTTGTTTCCTAGTTTATAGATGTTTTTTTCCTTGAGTCGACTGGCCCAAAAATTCATAGTTTCTAAGGAAGAAATAGAAAAGTCATAAAAGTGCATTTTACTACTTTTAACAGTTTCCATACAATGACTACTAGATAACTTTACAATCTCACTGTTTTATTTTTTATTGTACAAAAAGTGTTTTATACACAAATGTAATTTAGAAAAAATAGATTACAGTTTTGATATTTAAATACAGCTTCAGTTTGTATCAAAGGCCAAAGTTAAACTCTGTTCACCAGTCTATTCTGTGTTCATATATTCCATTACTTCATCAATTTCACCAGCATCTATTTCTTGGTCTGAAAATTCAGCATCATCTTCCAGATCCTCAAAATCTTCCTCTTTTAAGTCAGCTTCTTCATGTGCTGGACATCAGTTACAGAAAATATCACAAAGAATCAATTTTTCTATATCACTTTAGCTTGAATTTACACCAGTTTGTCATAAATTTCAAAACTTACCCGAGTATTTTTGAAGCTGCTGAAATTAAGTATACTGCTGCCAAACAGGCATCCATAAAATGTAACTGCTAACAATTTGAAAACATCAAGATGTGCACAATTACATTTATAAAAAAATATGCAAATGTTCCTCAAGAATGGTAGAAAGAGAAGAAATATTAGAACTCTTAAGTATTTGCTTTGATTTGTTTTGAATTTCGTGCAAAACTACACAAGGGCTATCTGCACTAGCTGTCCCTAATTTAGCAGTTTACGACTATAGGGAAGGCAGCTAGTCTTCACCACCCATCACCATCTCTTGGACTACTCTTTAACAACAAATAGTGGGATTGACCATCACGTCAGAATGCCCTTACAGCTGAAAGGGCGAGCACATTTGGCATGTCGGGGCTTTGATCCTGCGACCCTTGGATCATGATTCAAGTGCCTTAACCTCCTGGCCAAGCCAGGCTAACTCTTAAGTAACTATCTTCACTCAGTATTTATAAGACGGATGTTACAACTTAAAACACACACCACAGAATTAACCTACTTGGGTTCTGGCTACTTCACTTTTTTGTGGATGTATGCAATTCTATGTACTTAGATCTATACAGAATATGCTTGAAATAAGATACAAGGGGATAAAATACGTGAATTTGAAGAATAATTTACATGTGAATGTAAAGTGTATTACAAAATACTAGTCCAGTAAAAACAACCAAGATAGGAAAGACAAAAGGTCAGTTTTATATTACTGGATCTGTGACATGAATGTACGTGTACCGTGTAAATGTAAACCAGGCATACTGGAAGGTCAGTATGATATATACTTTCGTATATAGTGTTATGAGACGTACGCTATTTCAACTAAAACCATTTTCTTGTTAGATGCAGTCATTATAGCATGAAAAAAAGCAACTTATATTTATGTAGAAACGGATGATGTGGGTAGAGAATGCCCAATGTAGAGGAACAAACAATGTTTCGACCTTCTTTAGTCTTTGTCCTCATGGATAATTTATACTTATTTCCTGATATTTTCTAATGCAGGATACAAAGTTAGTCAAGTGACACACAACACACAGAGTACAGAAAATAACAAAATATAAAGTTTTGCTGAAAACAAACATTTGAAATGTATGTATGAGCTTTTACAGTTTATGCAAATAATGTTTGGGACAAAGAATAGTTTCTTTAATCATAACATGAAATCAGTAACAACAAACTATTCACAAACGTATCTTTACTACAAATACTTCATTACAAAAAGTGATTTTTTGTATATAAAATACTTGTAAACTTTACTTAGTCTCAAATTTTGTAAAGATACACATGCTGTATCAAAAGTCACAGGAAGAAAACTTAACACGTGTAGATGTTCAGATAAGCTGGTGTATTTTGTACATTGGGAAAGGGTTAAGTTATAATTGTACAAATAAAATATGTAAAAATATATTTTTTCCACAAATCCTTCCTAGGCATTTTGTTTAGGGTTAGTTAGCAATTTTAAGTTTTGTGATAACCTTAAAATCTCAGATCTCTGGTGTTAAAATTGATAATTTGTTTTATTTTGGACCAGTAAAGTTCATTGTAAAAAAACAAATTACTTCCTGAGTGACTGCACAGGATAACTAATCACTATTGGGCACCCTGACTTTACCTAGCCCATCTTGAATTCACACTTTGAGTATAGATATAGAGGAAAAAATATAAATAAACAAACAAGTACTTGTTCATATGTCAATCTGTTATTTCCAGGTTCTCAAGCAATGTTGGTGTCCTAATACCTATTTGAATATATAGATATGTGACGTGAAAATATATAGGAAATAGAAGGTCATATCCATTCTATAAATCAAATGAATTAGAGAAAAAAGTGTAAGGTTATAAATGTTACAAGTGCAGCAGGTGTGACTGATGAGAAACCTGATATGCTTGTCTTTCCAGCATAACTTGTTGCCCAAAAGGTACATATCAGGCTCAAAGGTCTCAGTGCATTTAAACCAGCTTCTGTCAATGACAAAAATAAGGAGAGAAATCCTTTCAATTGGTAAATCAGGATTAGGGAAAACTGCTTCTAAAATGAGGAGAAAGCAACAAAAGCTAACTTTTCTCCTAGTTCTGCAGCAGGAAACTGACGGTGCCCACAGTAGGACCAACTGATAAAACAGAATAATGAAAAAGATCAAGTCGAATATTCCAGGGTTCTTAAGGATGGTGAAATGGTAGCTTGCTTGAGATAGAAAATAATGTTGATTATTGCTGATATACCAGCAGAAAATGAAGAAAGATAAACAGCAGTATGATGAGAAGTCATCAAAGGAAGATTGACTGTATAATAAATAGTAAGAAAAGCAGCAAAATTGAAAGGTGGTTAGAAAGAAATAAGATGAAGAAACTAATTACTGGCAAGGATAACTGATGACCATCACCAAAAGTTGCTTCACCTCTATACCCTTCAACCTTTCCAACTTCAGCAAAATGCCCTTGTAGGTTGAATCTGTGCCTTACCCACCTATGCAAGTTATTTATTTTTCTCTGGATTTTGCAGAGATTCATTTAGCAAACTAATTTTCATTGGCTAAGTCAAGTATTGCTTGTTAATATACACACACAATATACAAATATTGTAGTAAACAAAAAAAAGCAGTTTTTGCTATGCAATAGTGGATTTAAATAGTAGTTGAAAAAAGTTAAAACAGTAAGTACATACTTGTTAGTTAAAAAATTAAAACAGTAAGTACAAACTTTTTAGTTAAAAGTTAAAACAGTAAGTACATACTTTTTAGCCTAATCTTTTTCAAAGTTTCTTGCAGAGATTCTTGCATGATTTCTCGACACTGTTCTAGAACACCAGGCACACACCATCCATCTTTTGGATGGCACTCTTCAGGACTTTCATCATCATTCTGATGAACTAGAGCCTGAACTCTTGGTTCTTCTACATCGCAAAGCTGATAAAACATCTGGCGGCGAGGTGGCAGAAGTCCTGGGATGAATTTGTAGCTCAGTTTCTAGTAGTTTCAGAAAGAGAAAATGTTGAGATATCCCAATATAAAATTAGTTGTGATAGCTAAAACTTGGACATGGTTAAAAAATGCATTAGCACAAGGTTTGTTGTTTTGTTGATTGTGTGTTTGTTTCTTAACCACTTTCCCCTTTAGGTGTTTGGATTTTACAACTAGTATTATTTGTTACAGATATTATGCTTGCCTTGAATATTGACAATGTGTGTCATAATTCTGCACATTTGATTAATTTAAGACATATACACATCACTGAACATTCTATTCATTTAAGCTCACAACAACTTATATTTGTTTATGAGCCTTATATGAATACATTGAAGAGAGAGAATTGTTTTTCATAAAGTTGATATGATTTTATATATTTTAAAATTCACTACTAATACTTGTATGTTTAACAAATTATGACTAACTATACTTACACAATAACACTTGAACAAACACTTGAGGCTTATAAATCATGTACTTCTATTAGTCATGCAAATAAATGACCACCATTACAAACTTATGGATGTGTCAATATATCCTAAACTGAGTTAAGATTAACAAATACAAGTACACTTAAATCTACTGGACAATATCTCATGCTATCAATATTGCTCGATTGGTAATAGTTAAATGATGAATATTTTACATTGTTTTAATATTAAAATAACAGGCTTAATTATTCAAAACTCTCTTGAACATGAGAGGCAAAGGATAATGTGGATTACTAGTTGTTTCATGTTGGATCCACAAAAACAAAGTCAAAGTAAAGTGGGAAAAAAATCTGCAATCAATGTGAGTTTTCAAATATTTTAGGCTTACTGTTTCAACTAATTCATCAGCAATTTAACTCATATTTTTATTCCAGTGTTTCCATACATTTAATTCTTTTTAAAACAAATATTCCCTTTCTTATTGTTTACTTTAATTATAAATGTAAAAGCTGGTTTGGGTTGAGAAAATTTTTATGTAGAGTAGCGAACAACGTTTTGACCTTCCACAGTCATTGTCGGGTTCACAAAGAAAGACTCAGCACATGAAACAAAACAAAAACTCAACATACTAAAAAACCAAATAAACACAGCAATAAAACTCACCAGATAAAATTAATGACAAATTAGACAAAATAAAACAATACTTCATCAACATCAATAAATTTCTTCCATAAACCGTAGAAAACATTATACGTACACACCTGGACAAGAAGCAAAATCAACAGCCAAAAATAAATATATCTCACAAATTAAAATCACAAAACCATATACTGCTGTATACCATATATTCCTGACATCAGTAGAAAAATAACCAACATTTGGCAAAAACTAGTAACAAAATATGACATTCCAGTAAATACCAAATTTATTCAAAAACCAGACACAAAACTGAGGTCTATACTATGTAAAAACTACACTAACAAACACTACACCAACATTATTTATAAAATACAATGTGATAACTGCCACGACTTCTATATTGGGAGAAAGAAGTAGAAAAATGAAAACCAGATTCAAAGAACACAAAAAGTCACCACACATTTTCGAACACTGCAAGTCAAATAAACACAACCATAAAAAACACCCAAATACTAAATAAAGAAACAAACATAAACAAACGCAAAATTAAAGAAGCCTTACTTATAACAACAACTCAAGCCCAAAATAAACCAATACAAAGGAACACCTTTATACCTATATTAATAAATATGATGAAACATCTAAGCATGCCCTCTACATTCTTACACTAAATTACACAGCCCCCTTCAAACATGTGGTCAGCTATCGGTCAGTTACCCCTTTCTTTCTTTGTGAACCATATGATGACTGAAGAAGGTTGAAACGTTGTTCGCTCCTCTACATAAAAATTTTCTCAACCCAAACGAGCCGTTTTTACATATACATTTTTCTCTACCAGTGGGTTTTATTGTCATCACTGTTTAGTTTAATTATTTTCTCTTGCTACACAGTGGTGCAACAAAAGCTGACAAAAACAAACCATCTTACTGAGTACGTACTCTGTTCATCTCTTCTTCTCCCTGTTTGTCCTCTTGTTCTTCACCTCTAGAAAGTGAGAAACTCTGAGTTTGAATTGTGGCAACCCGATCACCCGGTCGGCTGAACTTTGTTGGAAGCTTGTAGTTATAAGCACTTCTTTTGGACTTAATTTCAACATCATGTGATGGTCCCACTGAAAATTGTTTGAAGTTATGAACTGATTATTATTTTTACAGTATTATTAATACTAGCTTGTATAATACTATACAAACCATAGTTTAAAATGTGTGTAAGATGTTAAACAATATTTGTGTGCTACTCTCTTATTTTTTATTCTCAAACATTTCACTTAAGTAACATTACAGTCACAAAATATGAATATTTACCAATTTTCACCTTAAGCTAATTTTCGTGGTCAGTTACCTACAATTATAGAACAGTAATGTTTATGTGGTTCCAACAAATACGTAGACACCCACCATAGAAATAGCCAGTTTAATTAAACAAACATAACCATGAAGGGGTGTAATATGAACATTAGAATTTAGCTAATATGTCTTTGTCAATATTCAAGATAGAAACATAGTTTTCGATTTTATTTATACGACCAGAATTCCAAGCCTGTGGGATTGTAACCACACTTCTGATTATGAACTTAGATGAGGGTGTCTCTGGTAGTTGTTTTCATGACATTAATTGAAGTAATCATAATTTTGATTACTTTACATAACATATATAATTATAATCAACATTCATAAGTAACTGATTGTATCAATTAATCATGCCAAAACACCAACTCTGCAAAACTTATCACTTACATAGTTTAACACGGAAGTCAAGAGTCTGGTACTGTTTGGATAATGGATCTTTTCTTGGATCATACTGAAATCTCACCCAAAAACTTCTCCATGGTCCTGTGAGATGATAGTATGAAAAAATTGGCAAAATAAACTTTATGATACCTCTTTCACATCCCATCACTGCAATCAGAGCATTTCTTGACCAAACTGGACGCTCCTCAAACAGCTACAGTAAGAGAGAAGCCACTGTTCAACCAATAACTGAATACGTAAACAATCATGTGTGGTCTTCTTAAAATAGCTAAATAGTCAGACAATGCTGATAAAAGTAATTTAATTAAAGATTCTCCAGGGTTAATTTCTTTACAGTTTAAAAAGATAATTATTGAGTTTTCTGAATGAACACATCTCTTTTAGATATTTTTATTTACGTATGTCATGCTGTATATGGTGTTCTAGAACAGTACTCAAAAGTTTTTCATAATTACATTACTGTAACTGTAAAATTGTGTGTCCACAGACTAGCTCATATCCACGGTGAAATAAAGATGTATATTGTAACATAAAAACAATAACTGCTTTTTTTTATCTGTACTACATATATATTTTCAAAAAAACGTTGGACTATCTTCAAAAACCTATGTCTACCAAATAAAAGTCGAGATACTTTTGAAAAATATATTAGTACCAAATTGAGTAATTTAGACATTGTTTTTATCTTACAAAAACAACTTACCAGGTTACCTGATAACCAGTAATGTACCAAAAATATTTACTCCATTTCCTGATGAATCATCTGACTTTTTTGAAGATGTAACAAGCAGCTAGAAGTCAGATAAAACATTGACACAAGAAAACTAAACTTTCCAGCAGAGATTCTCGAGCTAGCTAACATGAAAAATGTTCTTCATATGGTATCCAGCTTTTATTATTACATGCAGCTAAATACACACCAAGTTGAAGATTTGAAAATAATCCTTAAACAATACTGTGCTTTTAATAAATTTCAAGGTTTGTTGTGACAAACTTTAAAACCAAAATAACATCATGTATGCAAATTAAACAGAAAAGAAAATGTCTGCAAGTGAAAACCTTAGGATAAAATGAAGCAACCAGAAAATGTCTTAAAGATATGAATTGTTTATAAACTGATTAAAATTAATAGCTTCACACATTGTTAATAAAAGAACTGATATGCCTATTAGTAGTAGTTTCATGCACTTAAATTTTCTCTATGTTATAATATTGCTAAATTATGCATATATGGTCCAGAAGTCAGTGAATCTGATGGTCCATGTTACGTATTCAGTTGATGCAAAATTTTTCGTCACACTCTGTGGCTGTGGGTGCATTATAAGAGTAACAGTCAAATCTAACTCGTGAAATAGAGTAATGAAAAAAAAAAAGAGTTGTTAACTCAGTAACTTCCATCTGGTTTTGTAACACCTCATTTACAGAAGTAAAACTATTTTATGTTCCTAATCCAAAGACATTGTGTTTAGTCTTACAGAATTACTGTGTATTTAAAGGAAACATCTGGTATATATATAAATGTACACATTCAGACTCAAACTTATGCTTTCAAAAATCAGCAAAGGTTTATATTATAAACTTACTGCTAACTTTTGATTAATCTATGTTCTAACTATCCATTTTAAAATGAATCAAATCATCAGAATTGTTATAAATTGAAGAAAAACATTTGGTTTGTAATTCCTAGATTTGAAGTAAGATAGTTTCTACCAGATGGTACAAATTCTTAGGTTTATGGATGTTCACTTTAACTTCCTTCTTACCTGAAAATATACTTACTTTTACAGAAAAAACAAAGCTACTGCTTGACACTACTTCCATGAAGATATTTGTACACAATAAAGGCTCTCACCCCTTACAAGTATTAATACAGCCTCAAACCTTGATGTCATTATCATTACATTATAGCCCTCCACCAGTAAGTGTTTTCTTATAGCAAAGTTACACTGAGCTATCTGCTGTGTCCACTAAGGGGAATCAAACCCCTGATTTTAGCATTGTAAGTCCCAAGACTTACTGCTGTCCAACCAGTAGGGACACAGACACAACTTCCATGTCCAGCAACCTTCAAAAACACTAGCATTAGAACATTCTGACTCATCTGATGAAGACAATGAACAGTACCTAATACCCATATCACTAAAACAACAGGATAAAGAAAGCTTATTGTGACAATAGAATGTGTCCTAAAATTACAAATTTCTAAAAACAAATTGAAGAAAACACTAGACAACAGAAAACTCACTACAGAGGAAAACTCAAGTGACTTAGGATAAAGAAAACTCACTACAGAGGAAAACTCAGGATAAAGAAAACTTGCTACAGAGGAAAACTCAAGTGACTTAGGATAAAGAAAACTCACTACAGAGGAAAACTCAAGTGATTTAGGATAAAGAAAACTCACTACAGAGGAAAACTCAAGTGATTTAGGATAAAGAAAACTTGCTACAGAGGAAAACTCAAGTGACTTAGGATAAAGAAAACTTGCTACAGAGGAAAACTCAAGTGATTTAGGATAAAGAAAACTTGCTACAGAGGAAAACTCAAGTGATTTAGGATAATCTGATAGTGCTTATTTCAAAAATGTATTCAGAATTTGCCCATAGGCTCAAGATTTTGAGCTATCATAATATCTCAATGTTTTATCAGTTCTATGTTAAGTACCATGCAATCAACATGGTACAATAAACTTATGCTATGAAATTAAGTTTACTTGGACAGTTTAATGGATAAAAGGCATACATTTTGAATAACTTCAAACCATGGCTGTCTTGTATTGGTGTAAAATTCTAAATATGTTGTTCACATGTGCTATTTGTTCTCAATGCAATTAAAGCAAATTGCAATGCTCACCTGCTCCACCCAGGAATTACAAATCCCTCAACTGAACATAAAAGTGGCAGAGTCAGATGCCTCTCACTCACTCAGTTGGTCACTTTGCTGTACACAATGAATCAAAGTCTGATTCTCTTCCTTGAATCATATCTGTGGTATAATCAAATTCTCCAAAGCTTTGTTTGTCAAATCTTTTAACTTCCACTTATGTAAACATAACTTCTTTCATTTTTCTTTAGAAATTCATATGAAATACTGGCTGCCTCTAGTCCAAAAGTGCAGAAGTCATCCAAACAGTTTTCTACTACATTTGTAGAAATTACATGACAGTTTTATGAAAGAAAAAACATCACACACAAGGTAAAGGTACCTTACTACCACTATTGTGGTTACAAATTTGGTGGCCAAGAAAAACACTGGGCTTCATATGCATGTGTTGTACAGTTTATACATCTGGCTTGACACTGTGTCTGAATAAGAAGAGAACAAGTATGCTATTTGTAGCTCCCATCGTATGGTATGAACAAAAAGATAATCTAACTGGGTTGTTATTTTTTCATGACTAATTTTTATAGATATTCAGGTAAAAGCAAAAATACATTAAATATCCAGACATTGCATCTACAATGAAACCAGTACCTCACAGAGATTGTCCTCCTGTACCACATACGCCAGGAAATTGGGAAACAGAAGAGTTATTCTGTGAAGAAGACAATGAATCATCTAGTAATTCTATTCTTGTGACACCTTAACATAATCTGCCTCATATGATCACACAGGAGCTAACTGGTCCAGTTCATGACTTGTCACTATCAAATAAGCATGGGGAACTTTCTTGGCCCTTGTTTTCAGCAGTGTAATTTAACTCCATGACCAAGAGTTTTAATTTACTGAAGGTTCCAAAGTCTTGCTTGTTATTACAAGATACTTTTTGTTTCTCTATAAATGATGATGCATTAATGGTGCAATTAGATACTGAACACCATTTTCAAGAATCAAAATTCTTTATTGATACACCTAAAGCATGTCTGAAATGTGTGCTTTTGCCCACTGGGAACACTGAGACATTGACTCCTGTTGCTCATGTTGTGAACATGAAATAAACTTATCAAAGCATTTACATTATATGTTCATAAATGCAATTTGCAATGAATAAAGTCATCAGACATAAGGTAGTTATTTCCACCATATATAATAATATTTTTAAAAACAATCTGTCATAATGCAAAGCCTAGAGGCAATCAGTAACTTTCAACATGATTTTTAGAATAAGCATCATTAGATCACTCAAACAATTGAATTTTTCTAGAAACAGAGAAAAACTGGATGTTATTGCTTAGTGTAATTCAAATCAAAGTTTTCATGAATTTTTTTTAAAATTTGGTATCTTTCTCATAATCAGGAAAATTAAAGACTACACCAAAAATGATGAATAAATACCAGTGCACATTACGATGATTAAACACCAGTGCACATTACGATGATTAAACACCAGTGCACATTACGATGATTAAGTACCAGTACACATTACGATGAATAAATACCAGTACACATTACGATTAATAAATACCAGTACACATTACGATTAATAAATACCAGTATACATTACGATGAATAAATACCAGTGCACATTACGATGAATAAATACCAGTGCACATTACGATGAATAAATACCAGTGCACATTACGATGAATAAATACCAGTGCACATTATGATAAATAAATACCAGTGCACATTAGATGAATAAATACCAGTGCACATTACGATGAATAAATACCAGTATATATTACGATGAATAAATACCAGTATATATTACGATAAATAAATACCAGTACACATTACGATGGATAAATACCAGTACACATTATTTCTTGCAGGGGGTGGGAGCTTTGTTTAAGGCTTGAGGCATGCACAGTCTTCACACTAATGACATAAGGTAACAGTTCTTTGTTGGACGGAGGCCATTTCCAAAAATAATGTTTCAAGTGGTCTGGTAGTATCTGAGTTTATAAATATCTAATGATTGTTACAACATGAGTTTAGTGATATTGTCTTTATAGATTCGTTGTTACATGAGTTTACTAACTGATAATGTTGTCTTTAATTCTGCATTACTGTGTAAGCTTACTGATGACTGTTGATTCTTTTCTTACTGATATAGTATTCTGTAATATGTTGCTACTTGGTTCCAGTCATTTAATTTCAAGTACAATGTTTTGCCACTGTTATAACAAAAGACCCATCTACTGGTTTGATGACTGTTGTTTCTTTTACTACTGATATAGTATTCTGTGATATAGTATGTTACTACTTGGTTCCAGTCATTTTTTAATTTTAGGTTCAATGTTTTGTCACTGTTATGACAAAAGACCCATCTACTGGTTTGTTGACTGTTTTTTTCTTATATTTAAGCTTTTTACTGTTTTTTTTGTGCTAAGCTTTCATTATATTGGTACTAAAATTTAATAGAAAAAAATCAGCAAATGTTTGAGAACTTCACTTATTATATTTTAAAGTAGAACTGGTTATAACATGCTTCCTTGTTGTCTGTTGAGATATAAACATTTTTTAACTGTTTTACAAATTAAGACTATTTTACAATCATTTCCTAAACCCACGGCTGTAGATCAGCACAAATTAGGACAATAAATACTGTTGGTAAATCAAATGCATTATTAGTTCTTACTACTGCTCGGTATTGGGGTTTTATTTCTTTCCTTTTAATTACAACATTTTGTACACTTGTGATGTTACTTTTCTAATAAATCTAAGTATATGCATGATAATTGGATGTTTAGCCTACTGAGGAATGGCGTTATGAAACATGTTACACAGTCTTCTAAGAAACCAGACATAAATACTTGTTTTTGTCAGTATATATGATTTGTGAAGTATTGTGTTTGTCAATTAAATTGTAGTTACAGTACTAGAAAATAAATCAATTTTGAAATATATCAGCATAATTAAAGAAATTTATTTTTATTATATTCTGAAGTAAAAAAAAAAAACAATAGAAAAGGAAGAAAAACCCTTCGGACTTTCTCCACGGTATTTGAATCTGGGTGATGAAGCTTTATCTGTTTCAAAGCCTGATCTGCTGGTTTTTGAGGAACATCTCTCTTGTCTTCAAAATTCATAAATATGGCAAACCCACTCCTCCGTTTCCGAGCTACAAGAAATGTTAAAGACAATACTTTATAACAGCAGAGTCCATGAATTTCACAAAGAACTAGTGTAGAAGTACAAACAAACTGGATATAAGAATACATCTGATCAATTCTGACAACATACGAACATGTCACAGAAGGTTCAATACACGGTTTGTATGTTTCCAACAGTCCACATACGGCTGGTTTAAACGTTTCCTAGTTAAGTAAAACATTTTATGAGTTGAAACATATTTTAATACATAACATACCAATTTTTTAGAGTGGCTATTTTTATTACTAAAAACTATTTAAAACTGATCTCTCAACAGGATTACATTGTGAGAACATTTGTAACAGACTCAAATTTGCTCTATTGTAACAACTTAAAAGGGAGCTGCCTGTTAAAATTAAAATATTTTATTTAATTATTTATCATATAATTACACTACTATAAAAGTATTAAAAACATGTTGAATTTTGCATCAAATATAAAAATGCCTTGTTATAATTGCAAAACTAGCCTCCTTTATTGAAAGTCACACTAAAGTAAAATATGATAAAAAGTGACTCAATATAAAATCACTCCTCACTTTACAATTGAACAAGGACATAGAGAATAGCTATATGGGTTAGCCTAAAACCTTCCAAGAAAGCAACTGTCAAATCATGTAAATAGTGAGATTTAAAAGTATTAAGTGTTAGACCACCAGGGTCTCAAACGGTTTTTGTTGTCTTGAAATGTTTATATGTTCCACAGTAATTTAGGTACACTGAATCCAAAAATATTTATTTATTTCCATCACCTACAAATTTTTTTCCACAAAATGCCATGTGTAATTTTTACATAAATGAACCAAGTTCACTGAAATCGGGTTACATTATGCTTGACATGTTGACAACCACTGGTTGTAGATTTCTCTAGACCAATAGTGACATGAGTCTTATGAATCATTCTAGAACTCAAATACGATAATAAAAAGTGTTCACTGTGATAAACTGAATAATAAATTAATCTAAGTAAGCTTTGTTTTCCTTTCCAATTTGTAAACAATCATTATGTGATAGTAAAAAATTACTATTTTTGAAATTGGCATAGCTGAATTATGGAAAAACTATTGCAACTTCCAAGAAAGCAACAGTCAAATTATGTAAGTAATGAGATAGGTATTAATTATTGTTCACATATCAGCCTGTAGAACCTCCTTCAGTGGGTGATGCAGTCCAACTGCCAGGGGCAAACTTGATAAGAAGAATCCTGAAAAAGTCTCTGTTCCTTTGACGAAAGTTCAGAGTAAGCACCAGCTGGCAACTCCAGCTGTTTTTTTTTTTTTGGTTTACGTCACTGTTTGTTCATCCGTTGAGATCCTAAAATATCATTTGGCATGTCCTCAAAACCCTTTGTTACAGGCAACATAACATCAAAGAGTCTTAAACTAGACAACTTAAAATAAATAACAATCCATTCTAGGCATTCATTAAAATGGGAAATGGAGGGAAAATAAATAAGAGAGAAAGCCTTACTCCCTTCTCTAGTCACTGATGTTTTAAGAAGAAAGAGCTTGGAATACAATAGGAAAAAGGTGAAATGGTAAGAGTCCCATCTACAAGAATCACATCTGGACATCAACCTCCAGTAGACAACAACAGAAGAAAATAAGTCTTAATCAAAAGGTAATATAGGAAACATAACACAAAAGTTTTTTCAAAGGGTAGATGAGATCAGACATGGAGAACCACCAAGATATTCCAATTAGAAACCCTGAAAGGGCTTCAAGGATCACTAACATGAAAAAATTTTAGAAGCAATGGGAAAACAAGAGACTCGTAAACTTTGCATTTTCCAGAAAAAGTTACCTTATAGAGAGAAACAAAAGAGGGTGCTGAACCTTTGTCAACTAACCATGTCAGTACAGTAGTACAAGAAGGATTAATACCACATCTGAAAGACCACTTATGATAAGTAAACCATTTTTGTTGATAAATGTCTAAGGAAGAATGCTGACAGGACTGCATTTATAAAGATGACACCAAAGTGGTCAAACCTTAATGTCATGCAATGGACTAGCCACATAATAGCCAGGCATGAAGCCAGAGAATGATGATGACCAGAGAATGTTCAATTGATCTTGACATAAGAGGGATGGCTAGAGAAGTAGTGGAAGAGGTTGGCACTCCTGAAAATACTCAATGAGTAAAAACTAAGGCTAGCCCAGCAAATATGATACCTCCAGAAGAACCTGACAGGATAAAGGGCAAATCAGTACAATAACCTTAGATAACAGATGAATCAATTGGAATTTATAAAGTTGAAGTCTTGTCCAAACATGACAGAGAGCATCTGTGCCAAAAGCTAAAAAGTGAGGGGCAGGAGACCAGAAGGATGGAAACTGAGCATTTCAGTGAGAGGGAAAAAAACATCAATATGAGGCATCCCAAAAAGAGAGCAGATCCAAAGAAAAACATGTGGATAAGGCATCCATTCTGTGGGAAAAACTGTTGATGCAAGATTGGCTACTAAATTCATAACACACTGAACAAAAACATCAATATGAGGCATCCCAAAAAGAGAGCAGATCCAAAGAAAAACATGTGGATAGGGCATCCATTCTGTGGGAAAAACTGTTGATGCAAGATTGGCTACTAAATTCATAACACACTGAACAAGACAAACAAGGAAACACAATCTGATGATTTTGGGCCTAAAAGAGAAGTTCCAATGTTTGGAAACAAAACAATCTGAAATGAGTAGACCTGTTCCTTGGAAATGTAAATAAACACAATGAAATCGTCCAACTGAAGCATTACCACCTTGTCTCTCAACAATTTAAGAGCCTGAGACAGTTTCGTTGAACTGCTGGTAGCTCTATCAATTTATATATAGAGAGAATTTCTATTCTGTCAGGAAACCTTTAAATTCCATATCCCACACACAAGCCCAGATCTCTGGAGAGAAGTATCCATGAAAATATGTATCTCTAGACATGGGGGTAGTAGAGGGAAACCCACCATTGTGTTGTCCATTTCTGTTCAACCATTAGTCAAGACTGGACAGGCTGGAAGTCAATAAGGTTATTGGACAATCATCTATACAAATGGGTCCATGGGTTTCATTATAGCCATCAAAGAGTATGCATGTAGGCCCCATCGAAAGGATTCCAAGGATGCTTACACCCCTCCAAAAATGGAATACTGGGTGAGAAGGAGACAACTTTATAAAAAGAACAGTCCATTCTATGGCCTGAACATGTAGAGAAGGTTGGGTTCAACTGAGATGTGAAAATGAAAAAATAACCTTAAATGGACAAGGAAGGTACTCAGTGGGGAAAAGAACACTTTTCTGTTTTATTAAAAAAACCTAGTTCTTGACACATCAGAAGAAAAAAAAAAAAGGTCCAAAAAAGAAGCCAGTTATCCATACAATGGTGAATGTGAATGCCCATTCAGTGAAAATGTTCTAAAAAAGACCTGCCTATCTTGCAGAAGAGTATGGGGCGGGTGTGTAACCAAGTGATAGAGTGTGAAATTGAAAAAATCTCTTTCTCATGCATAAAATGGAGATAATAATATAAATATTTCATAATTGGAATATCATGGTTGGCATCAGTAACACTTAACTCTATCATCCATAGAAAGAACCATGTGATAAACTGAGGAAGCTGGAGAAAATGACTGAGACATGAAAGGTCAATGACAGGTTTCAAATTGGTTGTCTTATTTGGTACTACAGATAAATGGGAACATAAAAATCCCTCAAGAGCTAGCCCTGACTAAATGCACTCTACAGCCTTTTTGAGCAGAAAAATCATGGATGGCTTGTGGCTGATGACTGGTTGCAAGATAATCCTTGGGGAGGGGAAAGGCATCAGGTATAGTAGACAATGGAGGATGGTATGTGAAATGAATGACCAATCCATTGATCAGTAGTGAAGGTCCTCCAATCAAACAGAAACCATCTGGGTTGAGCCTCCACAAAACCAGAACCCATGGGAACAGACAGAAAGTGAAGAAGGTCTGGAAACTCAAACCAGAGATGCAGCAAACAATCTGACAGAAGACTAGGAAAGGCAAGATGACAGTATTGAAACAAAAGAATGGAAATGGACCACATCCACCCAAGATTCCATGAAATCTAGAATACCTGCAAAAATTGAATGTTTGATAAAAGAAGCTTCTCTGAGATCTCTCAGGGCCAAAAAAAAAGAAGCTGAATGTCCTTAAACAAGGCATCTCTGAAAATTTAAATATGGGTCCTTCAAGCTTTAGAAAGCTATGTTGATTTGATAAATAGAGAAAACAAGGCATGGTAACACCCTCTCTTACCTGATCAACAAATCACCAAGAATGCATGTTAATGTCTGATGAAGGTAGAAACACAACATAATGAGCCAAGTAATTTTTCCCTCCAAAATGGAGGACAAGAGTCATAGATACAGAAGAAATATTCAAGATGCCATAAACTTGATGTACGAGTTGTAAAAATGTTGCAGGAAACAGGATGTCTGTTTGAGGCTTGTATGTCTAATTTCTCCCTAGTTCATTCCTGATCCTCAGCAAGTTCAGGCTCTGAGCTAACAGGAGAAGAAAAATTAGACCTCATGCAAGACTCAACCTCTGCATATTAGAAACTAAATACCCTCTGCAGAAAAGGGTCTCCCCAGACACTCATGTAACACTATAAACTTCAATGGTCAAAAACTGGAAGCATTAGAAGACTCTGTATCAGAAATATCTCAGATATTTTCTTTGTGTGTGTGGGGATACAGAAAATAAACAAACTCAAAATCTAAGAATATGAGTCAAAACAAATCATCCAAAGCTTAGGTATAACTAAATTTATACAAGATGTAAAAGAAACCTTTTATCATAACCTTCTGTTGTTGCTAAAAGTGAATAGGAAGTAAGAAGAGGGAACTTATACATGGATCTGTTATAGACATACATCGATACATGCAGAAAGAATCACAAGGATTGAACTGTCACAGGAAATACAGTGCGATATAAGGGGTGAAGCAAACGAGGTAAGGTTCACACCAAAACTTAGAATGGCAGATGAGACAAAGTACGTTTCAGAAGAAATCTTGATTGTGAAGGTAGTTAGAAACGTAAAGTTTCTCATGAGGTTTCCTTGCAAACTTCCTTTCTTCAGCATTAATTTCTTCTCAAGAGAAATTTTATCACAACTACAAAAACACGTGTTATACTTTTAAGCAAGCATCACAAAAAGCTACCTTACAGAGGAAAGTAATGTTTGTTGAGTTTTCTCAAACGTCTCTATCAACAAGAAACATAGAGCTAAGGAGCCAGATCTTTTATTGCACAACATGTGCAGTTACTACTGTGTTTTGTGTTAATTTAGAATGATGATAGTATGTGTTGTAATCCATCACAGTCTAGAAACAAGTGTGAATTTGAACATGCTGGTAGGCAATTCAAATTCCAGATACTGAAAAAAGTTCAAATCTATATATTGAGAAATTTAAAAAAGGATAAAATTATAAAATTCTGTTTTGTTTAGGAACCAACCCACCAAAAATGCATTCCTAACTCTCAGACTAAATGATAAACAAGGACATTGCAAATATCTTAAATCTGATTCTTATAATATTAGTATTGTGAGGAAATCTGATTCTTATAATATTAGTATTGTGAGGAAATCTGATTCTTATAATATTAGTATTGTGAGGAAATCTGATTCTTATAATATTAGTATTGTGAGGAAATCTGATTCTTATAATATTAGTATTGTGAGGAAATCTGATTCTTATAATATTAGTATTGTGAGGAAATCTGATTCTTATAATATTAGTATTGTGAGGAAATCTGATTCTTATAATATTAGTATTGTGAGGAAATCTGATTCTTATAATATTAGTATTGTGAGGAAATCTGATTCTTATAATATTAGTATTGTGAGGAAATCTGATTCTTATAATATTAGTATTGTGAGGAAATCTGATTCTTATAATATTAGTATTGTGAGGAAATCTGATTCTTATAATATTAGTATTGTGAGGAAATCTGATTCTTATAATATTAGTATTGTGAGGAAATCTGATTCTTATAATATTAGTATTGTGAGGAAATCTGATTCTTATAATATTAGTATTGTGAGGAAATCTGATTCTTATAATATTAGTATTGTGAGGAAATCTGATTCTTATAATATTAGTATTGTGAGGGCATTTTACTGTTATTATCAAGCATACAGTGGATACAATTTATCAACTTCACAGAGTACAAGACAGAAACAAGATAAAACAGAAAAAAAAAGGTGTGGGTAAGTTAAAACAGTATTGCTAATATTGAAAGCTGTAAATGCAAAGCTGAGAGAGATGATCTTAATTTAACACATTATGAGATATGTTTTGAAATCAAACTCTGCAGCTTTTTAAGGAATTAATGTCAATAACTTAGATGTCAATTACTGAGGAATGGAAGTCACTGAATAAGATTTTCAATCACTGAAGCAAGCTCGCACTATAACCAAACAAAACAACTAAAGCTGTTCACTGCTGCCCAAATTTTACACTTCTGTCTGTAGGGAAGACACTCAGTCAACCACCGATGCTAAGGAATTGACTGTTACTTTTATAATGTATCCACAACTTAGAATAAAAGGGATATATTATAGTATTGCAAGGATTTAAACTTAGCTCCCTAGTACAAAAATCAAAATCTCTATCACAGGACTAACATACCTCCCAAACACGAATGTATCTCCATCACAGGACTAACATGCATCCCAAACACAAATGTATCTCCATCACAGGACTAACATGCATCCCAAACACGAATGTATCTCTATCACAGGACTAACATACATCCCAAACAGGAATGTATCTCCATCACAGGACTAACATGCATCCCAAATATGAATGTATCTCTACCACAGGACTAACATGCATCCCAAACACGAATGTATCTCTACCACAGGACTATCATGCATCCCAAACACGAATGTATCTCTATCACAGGACTAACATACATCCCAAACATGAATGTATCTCCATCACAGGACTAACATACATCCCAAACATGAATGTATCTCCATCACAGGACTAACATACATCCCAAACATGAATGTATCTCTATCACAGGACTAACATACATCCCAAACACGAATGTATCTCCATCACAGGACTAACATACATCCCAAACATGAATGTATCTCTATCACAGGACTAACATACATCCCAAACACGAATGTATCTCCATCACAGGACTAACATACATCCCAAACATGAATGTATCTCCATCACAGGACTAACATACATCCCAAACATGAATGTATCTCTATCACAGGACTAACATACATCCCAAACACGAATGTATCTCCATCACAGGACTAACATACATCCCAAACATGAATGTATCTCTATCACAGGACTAACATACATCCCAAACACGAATGTATCTCCATCACAGGACTAACATACATCCCAAACATGAATGTATCTCTATCACAGGACTAACATACATCTCAAACACGAATGTATCTCTATCACAGGACTAACATACAACTCAAACACGAATGTATCTCTATCACAGGACTAACATACATCTCAAACACGAATGTATCTCTATCACAGGACTAACATACCTCCCAAACACGAATGTATCTCTATCACAGGACTAACATACATCTCAAACACGAATGTATCTCTGTCACAGGACTAACATACATCTCAAACACGAATGTATCTCTATCACAGGACTAACATACATCCCAAACAGGAATGTATCTCCATCACAGGACTAACATGCATCCCAAATATGAATGTATCTCTATCACAGGACTAACATACATCCCAAACACGAATGTATCTCCATCACAGGACTAACATACATCCCAAACATGAATGTATCTCTATCACAGGACTAACATACATCCCAAACATGAATGTATCTCTATCAAAGGACTAACATACATCCCAAACACGAATGTATCTTCATCACAAGACTAACATAGATCCCAAACATGAATGTATCTCTATCACAGGACTAACATACATCCCAAACATGAATGTATCTCCATCACAGGACTAACATACATCCCAAACATGAATGTATCTCTATCACAGGACTAACATACATCTCAAACACGAATGTATCTCTATCACAGGACTAACATACATCTCAAACACGAATGTATCTCTATCACAGGACTAACATACATCTCAAACACGAATGTATCTCTATCACAGGACTAACATACATCTCAAACACGAATGTATCTCTATCACAGGACTAACATACATCCCAAACACGAATGTATCTCTATAACAGGACTAACATACATCCCAAACACAAATGTAACATTAGAAATCTTCAAGTCCTACTTCGATGCCCTTTTTTATCTTTCTAAACTCAAAAAAATATGAAGCGTTAATTTTGCTTGAGTTTGAACATTTCTTAAAACATGATAAATGTCCAAATTTTAACTTAAGAATAAAGTTTGTCTTTAAAATTTAAAAACATATTAAGTTGTGTAAAAAGGAACAAGAAGAAACTCAAAAGCTTGAATAGAGATAAGTTACTTCATTAACTGGTATTATTTCAGTGGCATGAGCTTTATGTTAAGAATTCTTGTTTTAGAACTTTAATTAACAAATAAAACTTTTATTCCAGTTCACCAACAAAACTATCTTGAGGAAGTCCATGTGACTGAATACAGTGCACTTATTAGAAGCAGTTCCCATGCAACATTTTTATAGGACAACTTACGGAATGTATGCAATTATTTGATACATAAAAGCAGTAAACACATGAATAAATTATTTGTTATTAACTCAAGGCGAATATCACTGACATTTCTTGATTTTTCTTTCTTAACAGTGGAAATATTTAATCAAATTATATGAAACTTACTAACTAGTAAATATATTTTTTGGCTCACAATACTCACATAATATTATTTAACATTTTTTAAAATATTTCATGTTTTGAAATTTACAAGAATTTGTTATGAGACACTGAGTTTTTGAAAAAAATATGAAAGTATTTCCATTCCTTTTAGAATTTCAATTGTTTGTATTTTTATGAGAAAGCTACACTATGTACAGATTCAATCAATTTCAACTTGATGGCTTTTCAAACTTAATTTTTCTTTCTGGATTAGTCACCATTTCCAGATAAGAATCATAAAAAGAAAGAGATTTATCTTTCATTGAAATTTTGATCTATCAGAATGGTGTGCTAACAAAATTATTGTTTGAAAAACAATCTGTAATACTAAAAATAACTATTTTTCAATAAATTAAGTCATTCTATTTATGTATTTTTAATATAATAAATTTAATAACAACACAAGGATGTGAGCCACTTTGATATTCTGCAGTTGCTACCATACTCTCTAAATCTACTAAAGCTTGCCTGATGTCTTGTTTCAGAAGAAGTTTACCGTAACTTTCAAGCAAATATTTAAGATAAAAATGTTTTCAGGAAAGAAAGTAATTCTGTCTATTTGTAAAGCTGTTCTTCATTAGCAGTCGTTTGTAACCTCATACCATGTGATATAAAAGTAGGTCTATAATAATAAATCACCCAACAGAGAAGGAAAACAATAAAAGAAACAAAACTTGGTTAACAGTATTTTCAAAAGATGACAGTTATTAACAAATACAAAAACTATTCTTTGGGATGATACAAACAATCCTTAACAAAATGAATTGTTTATAAGCACGATACTAAATAACTGTACAGATATGGAAGTTGAAATGTTTTCAACTATTTTTTGAAAACACTAAATATATTTCAATTATAAACTAAGTTTAAGAAATAAATTGGTGATATTAAGTCAGAATAATCATTTTTACTTTAATTTTGAAATCTGATATGCAAAGTTGCACACTCATGGATAATGCTCTCTGGTCTGGAAAGGATAAAAATATGTTTATTCTTTAACTAGTTTCCAACTTAACAAACTTAAACAAATTGAAAGATATTTCATTAAATCTCTCACAGTTAGATATATACAATTAGTCTTCACTTAACTATTACCTAATCTAAGGCCTAAACCATTGTATAAGATATTTAGGTGTGAGTGCTTTAGGGTATTTCCATTATATTTTTTGTGTATAACATTTTAAGTGCCTCATATGAGCACTACACTGTTTAAATATTTATCAAATGACTTTTATTACCCATGTTAAATTTCTGTTTTTGAGGTTAACTCTCAATGTGACAATGTGTGTTTGTGTCACAAACAAATAAACTTACATCTTCCAATAATATTTGGTGGATGATTTTTTGTAGACAAATTATGACCAGAATCACGATGACCTGGATCTCTTCTGTAGTGATAATTGGTGGGCATGTCGAGTCGAGAAAAAAGTGGTGGTTGAATGAAAACTTCTGCATCTTTCTGTAACCAACTACAGAGTTGAATTCCAGTTGGAACAAGACTAGAAATAAGTGATCTATACTGGCCATCAGGATTGACTTTCATGGGCAAATACTGAAAGTCCATCATTCCTTTGTAAATGAAAGTAAAATAAATATTCCATGGTCATTTCATTATGGAAACAAACATTTATGTTTTAAAATGATTTCTCAATTCTATAAATCTCTTATAATTAAAACACAAACAACTATAAAAGTTATGAAACTTTTATATATGAAATTTATAGAAAGTAAAGTTGGAGAGAGTTAATATATAATGGAAACATTTATTTACCATTTACTCTCAAAGGAAGTTAATGCACTGCTTTAAAATTATCTCCCATTAGTTTAAGCTTTCACTACAGCTAATGTCAGCTGCAAAACAGTTCCTTATACAAGTAAACAGTTTCCTACAAAGAAAATGCATTTCCAGTAGGTACTGACTTCAACTCACCCAAAGCTATCTTTACCTTAATTTGCTCTCTGATCATTGCACCAGTCTATTAGACCTCATTACTTTCACACCACAACAGAATCTATGCATATCATGTGACTACCCTGTACCAATCACACTGCACCACCTATACTAGTACAGTCCTCACTTTCAAGTATTGGCAAATGCAAAGTATTGGAATATCAATAACAAGGAAGGGTGAGAAGTGGGTAAATAGAGGTAAAAATCAGAAATACATTTTCAGTGAAAAAAAATGTTAACTTACAAAACAGCACTACCTTCATTAACCACAAACTAAAACCCTACACTGAAAGGGTGGAGGGGCTGGTGAAGGCATAACTTAATTTAAATAAGTGGATGATAATTGCCTGGAAAGAATAGATGTGCCAGAAAAAGAGAGTAATATGCACCTGGAACTACATGTAGGAATGTATGAGGCAGTACTGTATCCATAAGAGACGGATGTACAACACTTTGTTTTGGAGCAGTGTGGTATAACTGTGACATGAATCAGCATAGAGTGGACGTGTAAAATGTTTAATATTTATTCAACAATGAGCCTGAGAAATGTGCCAAGAAATGAGCTCACTGATGTCTTGTCAAAGATAATGGTAACAACAAAAGCAATCTTTTCCTTCAAAAATAAACAAGGGAAGTATCATAAATAGTAACATTAAATTTACTCTGAAAATTTGGAATCAACTCCTTGTCAATGGATAGAGCATTATCCTTCCATACATGTAGTAGGTTATAATGTGTAATACAGGAATAATTAAAATAATAAGTGCCAAATACTGTGACATATGCACAAGTTTCTAGGGTTAAAGAACCACAAATTATATATATCAGATTATACCAAGTGCAGTCCATCTGGGTAAAAATAACAATGGAAACACCTTGGATATATAATTATGGTCAAGTGAGGTTCAAACAAAAACATCCAGTGGAGGCACGTTACGTAAAACATAGAGACCAACAAGTGCAGTCTGGTAGGCATAAACATTCAGGAAAACACCTTCGCATTTTATCAGGTATGTCAAGTGTGGTCAGCTTGAACAAAACATCCAGAGGAATTGCCTTGGCTACAGAATAGTATGTTACACTGCACAACAATTGTTTTGAAAAGTTTTGCTTCCTGAAAAGGTTTTGCTGATTTGTGACAGGTACCTGGTTAGTATGCACAAATATAGTTTTGGTTTTACTTCATCACGTAGGAATTCTGAGAAATAGACAGTTAATAACATTTAATTGCATTTATGTTTCTAATACACTATTAAGTTCAACATAATTAAAAGTGTTTTGCTCCTGATTTTTGTTTGTATTCAATGTCCGTGCATTACGTTGCAGTGTCAACTGTAGTCAGTAAGCATTGACAGATTCCAGTTTCCCTGATATTGTTTTTCCATTGTAGCAATGTCCTGGTGAAACCTTTCACCATGTTCGTCACTGACAGTACCGAGATTTGCGGGGAAGAAGTCCAAGTGTGAGTGGAGGAAATGAATCTTGAGTGACATGTTGCACTTCATTGTTTTGTATGCTTTGAAAAGTTTGTCTACCAGTTGAATGTAATGTGGAGCTCTGTAATTGCCAAGAAAATTGTCAACAACATCTTTGAAGGCTTTTCAGGCACTCTTTTCTGGCCTAACTAACAGATCTTCAAACCGCTTGTCACTCATAACATGTCTGATCTGAGGGCCGACAAAAATGGCCTCTTTGATCTTGGCCCAGATTGCACAAAACATTGTTCATAGGTCTCTTACAGAAATGAAAATTTTTGGACACAAATATAGGAAAAAACATGACAAAACTGAAGATTTCGATGAAATGGTATGTGATGGGCAAATTTGGATGTGATTTTCATGATCAGCAGCCAAAAATCTATCAAGTACACCCAACAGCGTTCAAGAAGCAAAAACTTTTTTGTGCAGTGTTATTGCCTATTCAATAATTATAATATAACACTCTTTTTGATAAGTGGATACTTATAACTTATGAGTTTAATGTTTTTCATTGCACAACCATTTTTGGGGAAACATTTTCATGGTCCACAACTCCAGTGACTAAGAACCATTAGAAGGAAAGACAGGAGAGAATACACATTGCAGAGTATGGATGAATGACACACTTTAGACTGTGTGAAGAATGTTGGTGAATCCCTACTTTGATAATAAAAAAATCCCAGATTATAAGAACCATGGGTCAGTGGAAAAGACAAATTCCCATCTATTTCACTCATGAATTCCATGAGTGTTAGTTCTTTGTATAAATGTGGTCTTACAGAAAACACTATCTCTAATGGGTATTTAAAAATATATAGATTTAGTAAGGAGATTTAGTATTTAACATACTTGACCAGGCAACAACTGTCACTAGGTGAGATCCTAAAACATGATGCATATCACCTGAAAAATATGCAAAAAATAATAAGTCAACTAAACCCAGTCAAAAGTGAACAGATATGTGGAGAATCATCATAGAAAAAACATGACACTCGATCAAGGAAGACAAAGATTGACTGTGTAAACAGTGTGCTAAGAATGTATTGGGAGTTGTCCATTTTCCCACTTGAATGATCTCTTCCAAAGGCCAACAGGTTTGAGCAACTAAGGACACAGCTGAATGATGAATTTGGAACAATAAAACATTATATAGCTAGTTACTGTCCATGGAGAAATTGGAATATGCTATTTGTATGACTTTTGAAACTTGGCCAGTAAGACTAACAGGAGACAAGCCCTGTGAAACAGAAGGATTCTAGGGAATAAACAGGTGTGAAAGAGCCACGAAAGGAGGTGATATAAGACACGTTACGGTGCAGTAAGTGCATAGACAGAGAAGATATTCCAATATGAAGCAAGTACAGGTGGGAGTGGATTAGGACATAGAAGGAAAGCCAAAATAACCTTCTTGGGTAGCAGCTGTCATAGGAAAGAAGACCTGACCCAGATAAAGAATAACAAAAGAAATTATAGAGGTGAAAGAAAATGCTAATGGCACAAACATCGGAACAACAGTGACTACATGCAAGGAGGAGGATAAGATGGTACAAGAATTAAGTAGCAATAGATACAAATGGTGAGCCAACAGTACACAAAGAATGACAATGAAATCCTAATCTGGAAGAATAAAAAGAAGTGGAGAATAAACAAGATGAAAGGAAGTGGAACTGGAGCTATAGGAATATGACAGTAGGAATCCATCACATCAAACTTGATCATCTAGGATTCTGGATGGAGAAAAAACACTGAAGAGAGAGTTAGGACTCTATGGTGAGCTAGGTTGCCTCCAGAAATTTATTCAGCCTGGAAAGATTTATAATGGGTCTTCAATTTCCTATCTTAATGGGGACAGTAAAAAGATATGAGTAAAATCCTGGATAAGTGGGCATGATCTGTTTGGTAGCTCCTTGGGCATAGGAGGTCCTGAACCAATTCAGTGTGATGACTGGAAAAGACAGGAACCTGAGCAGGAGAGGAGAAAATTTAAGATAAGGTGTAGGGGACCTGAACTGAATGCAAAGACCCTCTGAAACAAGCTGTTAAAACAGGAAGATTCATCATTAAATGCAACGATGAAGAATTGTTGCAAACTGGTTTCATCTGTCTTGGAAGACACATCCCCTCATCTATAGCATTGACCTCTGGAGGAATGGAAAAAAGAAAAAGTAGGAGCAGAGAGAACTCAAACTGGTGTAGACTACATGAACTCAGGATGACCCCTCAAAACTGTTTCACACAGTAATTGGGTCTGACAAGGAACCCTCAAACATGACAAGGGAGACACACCCACTCAAATAATGCATTTTACCAAAGCAAATCTCAACAACCTAATAACCATGTATTAAGAGACAGCACATATGGTGTCAATTTTTAAAAAAATTTCAATGTTGTGTTTCTTCTTCTGTATCAACATAGTTGAACTACAATACATAATCCAAAAACATCCAACCATAATTTCAAGGTAGAAAAAAGAAATTCAACAAAAGTTAGCAGTATGTTATTGATCAAAAGGAAACTTTCTTTTAAGAATTAAATAAGTTAAGTTTACCATATTTTTATCAGAATTATGGAATTTATATATACTTAACATTGAAACAGCACTGCTAACAATTTCATGGCTAAATACATCAACTTTGCCCAAAAAGTGTAAGGTCTACACTTCCATAATCAAATATCAACTGCACATTTAATAAACAACTAATCCAACTTAACTTGAACCCACAGAAAACATTTTACATCATACAAATACAGTACATTAGAATTTCCATCATAAAAATGGGAGATATGGTTAAGTTTCATACTGTATTACAAAGGAATCAATCCAATCATGTTGGACACCAAATTCAGAAGCCACTAATTAGCATAAGCTAACTTATCTTAGAATAGTTAGAAATTATATTCTTGTTACAACCTGACCAAAACTCTATTAAAGTGTCAACACAATCTAGCTATGTTATTTTTTATTGTTAATTTCATTAATAGTATTAGTTAAACTAGTTAGTATATCTAATGTTACTTTTTATACTGATTTATTGTTTGTCATTATAAAGGTTGTATTCCATTGTTAGATTAATATCTGTATTCAAGAATAATCTAAACCTCTTATACTGGGTGAAAATATTAATAGTAAGGGTACTCAACTGACAGAATTATAAATCATAATTTTTACAATTAAACATGGAAGAAAAATATGTATTTAAGTACCTATACTGGTGGCAAAGTTGATTTAAGAAAGTTCATAGCCATCTCTAATCAAAAATTATTTTTATTTATTGACTCTTCATGATAAAAACCAATTTTTACAAATACATTGTTATCATTAACAAAAGCAAAATTGTTGATAAACATGTACAAGTTTAATTTTTTGGGTAAAAGAAACAGACAAAAATTGTCTAATGTGTGTGTTTCTAAGCCACTGTCTTCTATAAATAAATCTAATATTAAGTTTTTACCTTTAAACTTGTATGTGGTGTCTACAATTCCAATAATATCAACTTTGTACATGTAACACTCTGAAGATTCTGATACAGAATTATCATCATCAGCTTTTTTCACCTTTTTTCGAACTACTTTCATTAAAAGATTTGTTGTGTTGAATCTGTCACCATGTCCACACTTGCAGTAGATATCATTTGGTCGATAACGTAACTCTAAGCGACAGGAAGGTTCTGAGTATATCTGAAGTACAATGAAATTTATAGAAACAAAATCAAGAAAATGAAACACTGATGATTCTAAAACTAAAAAACACTTTACAACAAAAGGTTCAATCATTAGAGAACTAATTTGAAAAATTAAAGCTATCTGTAACTACACTAGTATTTATACTGCTCGATATTTAAAACCTTGTACTTATAGTTTCACTGGGAGTGTAAGAAAAAGTACCATGTACCGTATTTCCCAGCATTGAAGGCACACTCCAATTCTGATTAACCAAGTTTTGAAAAAAAAAGGTAAACATAAGAATAAGGTTGGAACACTTCCATCAATCTTAGCATGATGTTTCATGGATTGTTTAATGGTACATAAATCCTCTTGTCCACTTTGTTTTTTGTGATTTTTTTGCTTATTATATCTCTTTTTGAAAGTGTGTACCTTATATTACCACTAGAATATCTGTGTTATTACCAGTAATAATGTTATTTAAAACCTGAGGAGCTAAAAAGAATGCTGGTATTACAGCACCATATGTACCGTGACCTGTTCTTATTTATTTATTTGTTATTTAACACTAAGTAACTTATACAAATAATTCTGAGCCATATAGAGTGGCTTGGTTTACTGTCTAGTATCAAAACGCTTCCTCTAGGTTTAGGTTTAGGCCTATGAGCAACATAACCTTCAGCCTGGAAGATGCAGGGTAAATTTTTAAGACTTATTCTAGGGAAAAAATAGCATCTTCGATGCCAGGAAATACAGTATATATTAAAGTATATGAGTTTGATTTTCTTACATGGGTATTAAATTTTTCATCTAAATAACACTTTTCTATACTACTTCTTCATTATTCCATGGGAAAACAAAACAAAACAGAACATTTATATCTTTTCATAACACTGAAAATAAGTATATTTTTAATTTAGTTTAAATATACAAACTTTAGAAATCTTTATTTCTAAATTCGTAGGTTATTATCACTTGCTCAGTGAGGGCAGCTTTATTATGTTATTACAACATCAGCCACAGCTCATAAGCTTAGATTACACCCATATAAACATACACTATGGAAAGATCAAGCCTAAGGACAGGCAAAGTTCACTGTTTAACCATTTATTTTACCTTTGTAAGGTTGTGCTATTTCTAAACATTCTTACTTAATATTATTTGGTTGTGCAACTACACTGTCATGAATCCTTTGTGCTTTTAAAACCTAATAATAATAATAACAACTGATCTGTTATGCATTAATTATTTCCTTATACCATTTCAAAGTAAACTAATTCAAAAGTCCATTTTTTTAGCTTAATTATAAATAGAAAGGAATAATTAAAAAAAAAAAAAATAAAAATCCAGGATACTACACACGTAGCTCATTTTGAATTTTTTCATCTGTATTTATTAGAATTTAGTGTCATAGTATGTGTTGCTGCTCTTTCAACTTCTCACATTCTGGATTTGATTAGTTACTATTGGATGCAGGTTTTTAATATGTGTAATAACTTAAATAACAATATTCTACTCTGCAAACAAAGATATTAATATGTCATTAACTATATCTTTGTATAAGAAATAAGTTGAAGGTTTAATTAACACACACTATATATAATAAACTAAAACATTAATGAAGCATAACTCTGAGATGCTATGAATAAGAAATAATGTCATAAAGATTTTTTATTTGTTGTAAGGAGTAGTTATTCAACTTCAAATTAATATCTTATAGTAATGTTATTCTAATATAAAAATATTCAAAGGTGGCTTCCTAGTGTCATACTGTTTATACTATCCTATAGTCGAATAATTCCACCAAAGAATTTACATCATCTTCTTCAGGCTTGCAAAACTTGACTTATACTAACAGAGAGCTTATAAAAGTTACACCTTTTCTAATGCAACAATTACACAATGATGATCTAGTTTTATTCAGATATTTACATTTTGAGAAAAAACAACAAAATTTAGATGTTTAAAGTGTTTTACAAATGCAGAAGTTAAAACATTTTTTTCACAATTTTTCTTGATAGGAAACTGAATATCAACAGTAATAAGTGTATGAACTTATATACAATTATACGCTTATTATGTATAAATTGTAATGTTTACTAAAACCAAAATAATGATCACTGGATTACTGATACGACACACAGCCAATCGATATTTGAGTACTGTCAGTTAAATATATTTACAATAAAAGTTAAAACAAACAAATATTCAATTTCCACAACGAAACGTGTAGTCATGGAAAACGATTTACTGCTGCCATAAATCATTATTGAAAAAAAAAAAGTCAAAACGAAATAACACTGCATAATGTCATCAAAACTGTCACTGTCATAGTTAACTGGACTACGAACCCAAGCAATAACTAATTTAATTATATAGTTAACTGTCTGCACTCTAGAGCTAATTATCATTAAAATAATTCAAAATACTACACTGATACCTTTGACAAAGATTTTTCACCTCCTAAAGAATTAAGCATCTTGTCAACATTTTTCACTATTCCTGGATATTCAACTCCAATTAACTTTTTTGCATTGAAATTAATTTCAGCCATAACGTTTTCTCTCGACTCCACAACCCATTAAAATTACAATTCACACAAACATAATTATTAGTGCCCTCTGCATTTAACATGCTTAAGGATAAACACCACATTCATCATTGAGAAATCATTATCTACATTTTAACGTAAAATACGTTTTGACAAATGAACTTTTATCAGCGTTACCAACCATCAACTTTACACTTTATAATTCTCATAATAGAAGATTAAGAGGCTTAGGTTTAGCAAATGCTGTCAGATATCTAAAGATTTTCAATTTTCTACAGCCTTACCCTCTAATATATTAAATCGCACTTGTGCCAAAATATGACATGGAAACCATATAACTATTTGAATAAGGGAAACTGACATGTAGATTCACGTTTGAAACTTTAGTCAATTTCAGAAAAAATAAGAACAAAGCTCTTTAGACAAGCTACAACCTGGAATGGCTGTACTCAGTAAAAAGCATTGCAATATTTGACACTGAGTTTCGAAAGTTCAGTCCTTGATGCTATTACGCTCTTACACAAAGGGCAACTGAGAACTTTGGGAACAGTTGCGACTGAATTTTATCAAGATTTGGACCAGTGTACAATCAAGCTGTTCATCAGACTAAGTTCAGAAGTCAAAATAATGATCTATTTGAGAATTAAGTTCCTATGTTGATGATTTTTACCACTTAAAGTATCACTGAAGTAGATCGAAAAAATATTCTAGTCGACACTTTTATGAAGAACCTCTTCAATGAAACATCAGATGGGTGTTAGAGATATTCTTGTGTTAAAGGAGGAAGTTTCTGCATTAACATGATTCAAAGTCATGACTTCAAATAGGCTGTCGGAGATGAAATAGCAAGCAGAAGCTTCTCAAGTGCTTGCACTTTCGATAGTGTCCTACATCACTGAGATCAAGTTTTCCAACGCAAACAAATCCCAGACACATAACAGTGCTACAATGTAATAATATTGGTTCCAAGCGAATGAACAGGGCTTCACTGGTAAGCCCATGATATTTGTGCTACAGCCTACTCGAATGATCGTTCCATTCAGACATCGCATCATAAGGCAGGACTGAAGCATTTTCTTTGGGTGATGGTAGCATAATTACTTCAAAGTAACTGCTCATACCTTGGCATTCAGTAATATGGGCATAATTACCAGTATCAGTCCACTGAGAAATGTAACTGAGCGTTCCTGTCCCAAAGTGCACTTTAGTGAAAGCTTGATTACTGGCATCTTCAAAACATGAGTGTGAGTTCTTCTTTAATGTTGATGCCACTGACAATAAAATAAGGCTGTGTTATTGTTGTTGCAGGATGGAGTGAAATGTATGGCTGCTGGATGTTGACACTGTCTAGTGAAGAAAGACTTGAATTAACCAAAGTTGTGGTATTCATTGCACACTGCTGATGCTATATGTATGGTAGAAAGTTCACCTTCTGAGTAAACCATGCACTTTAAAGTAGTTTATAAGGTTTAGTAACACTGGAACTTGAATTATTGTAAAAACTACCGTATAAAAGAAAGTGGTATTCTTTATTTCTCAAACTACTGAGTGGTATTTCACAATGAAATTTACTTAGTACCTTTTGAGAATGTTGCTCAATCATCACCAAACTGTTGGTCAAGAGGGCTAAAAACATTGCGACCCTTACTTTCATAGTTTGTTTTGAATTTCGCGCAAAGCTACTCGAGGGCTATCTGCGCTAGCCGTCCCTAATTTAGCAGTGTAAGACTAGAGGAAAGGCAGCTAGTCATCACCACCCACCGCCAACTGTTGAGCTACTCTTTTACCAACGAATAGTGGGATTGACCGCACATTACAACTCCCCCACGGCTGAAAGGGCGAGCACGTTTTGGCGCGAAGGGGATGCGAACCCGCGCCCCTCGGATTACGGGTCGCACGCCTTAACACGCTTGGCCATGCCGGGCCTACTTTCATAGACATTCAAGTTTGGTGATAGATGCTCAATCATCACACAGTAAAGATAGCTAGTGTTAGTAGACTGCAGAGCGAATACTAACCTTGCAGGACTACGACTTTGTCATATGTGCATAATCTGAGCCAGCAACACAGAAACAATAATGGATTTTCTAACAACAAAGTGAAATCCTTTCCACTCTTTGAATTCTTGACCCTGAATATAAAATTGGGTTTAAAGCAATTTAAAAATCAATCCATACATTGGCAAATTCTGCTTATCACTGGATAAAATGATTAATTTTTCAGAAGCTCCAGGAAGGATCCAGACTTAGCATGAATGGCAGTTGCTTTGGACCTGTGAGAGGCTATTGTGTGGGATAAATACTATGACAAAATAGGCAATGAATATAAGTTCCAACATGGGAGTTGGAAGCATGAAATCAGCTCAGCTGTAGCTAGACAGATTATCATCTCATCTTTAGACAACTGATCAATTGCATGAAAGGTATAATAGTCATGTGGCATGCATAGTGTGTAGAACATGTCGACATACATATCTTATTAACAAGCCACTTGTGCATTGGCTACACAAGGAATCACAGATTAAGAATGACGTATAAGAAGACAATGAGAATACTGTTTCAATCGCCAAACTCAGCCGATGCTGAAAGTCCTTCTCTGATTGACCAAAATGAGAAGCACTTGAAGAAGCGTCAGAAAGTTATACTGGTTGGTAAAGAAACAAACAAAAAATACCCTGATTACCTTGGCTGCAGTTGATTACAATATCAGTAACTACAATGGTCATTTGATTAAAAACAATAACGGAAAGCAAAAATATAGTTTTTTTTATTTTTTTGCTTTCTGAGAAATCAAGTGTTGTTTGCTGTGTAATGTATATACTCAACAGTTTGAGATCCACTTGCTTTAAAGGAACAAAAAGGAGCTTATTAGTCCATCAAAGATGTTTCTTTCAGCTCACAACCCTTACTACTTATGCATTTATCCAGTTTTTTTCTCCACTACCTTTCAAGGCAGCTAATTTCAAAAGCCATTCTCTCCGTGACTAGTGTAAACCTTGTTGCGAGTAGTCATTTGTTTGTTTGTTTTTTTTAATTTCGCGCAAAGCTACACGAGGGCTATCTGCGCTAGCCGTCCCTAATTTAGCAGTATAAGACTACAGGGAAGGCAGCTAGTCTAGTCATCATCGCTCACCGCCAACTCTTGGGCTACTCTTTTACCAATCAATAAATAGTGAGATTGACCTAATATTATAACTCCCCCACGGCTGAAATTGCGAGCTTGTTTGGTGTGGCGGGGATTTGAATTCGCGGCCCTCATATTACGAGTCGAGCGCCTTAACTACCTGGCCATGCCGGCCCGAGTAGTAAATTGAGCTAGATATGTGTGACTAATTAGTAAAACTCGTTGGGAGTAGTGATCTGACTAGATATGGGTAACTAACTGCTGTTAAGCCTCTTTGTTTAGTAGTTATTTGACGTATCTTGGTGATTTAATATGGATATAGGACTAACCTATATGTTTCAAGCTGGCCAAAGTTAACAACAAGAATGTATTAAGTAGGAGGAATGGTATGTCAAAATATTTATATTAATGAATGGGTTAGTTTTTAGTTCTGTCCTATATAACTAAATTTCTTTGATCAGAAATGAATATACTGTAAAATATAATTCGTTTTTCAATGAATCTTGTTGTATAAGTTGGAGTTCCTAGTACAGCTATAATTCGTTAAAGTCATTACCACTTCGTGTAGTTTCAGCAATTCATAAGTTATACCTTCACCCAAATAGCCTAGAATGAAATAAGTTAACCAGAAGCAAATTTAAGCCATTACAAAACTACAGCTACTGGGTATTTAATCAGCCTCAGTAAAGTTATTATGCCTCATACCAGGTTCATGTGAATTCCGAATTATTTATAATTAATATATTAGTATTCAGGAGTTGTGAGATGAGAGTTTGTTTCACACAGTTCATTTTTTGACAGTAAGCTGGTGAAATTTTACAAAACATCAGTTTGAAATGTTATGACTCACGAAATATCTTAGTAATGGTATTCAGATTTATACCATGCTACACGAGATATCATGATGTCCTGGTCAGAAGAAAGTTTTATACCATGCTACACGACATTCATGATATCCTGAATAGGAGACAGCTTTACGCCGTATTACATGACATGTCATAATGTTCTGCACAGTAACCAGCTTTACAACATGTTACATGAGATGTCAAGATATCCTGGTCAGTAACCAGCTTTTCAACAAGTTACATGAGATGTCATTCTACATTACAATAAATCTTCTGTCATGTTACATTAGACTAAGTATTAAACAGACTTGACTCATGTTATATACCTCCAACATGTACTTCACGAGAATTTACCATCTTTTATGTATAATACACCATACTACCTACATTTTATTTAACTATATTCATTTATGACACACAACTGTTTAATTATTGACTTTACACAAAAAAAAACAATCACATTTTGAGATTTCATCCTCAATTCCCATTTCTATAAAACTCCAGATAATATTCCAGTAGCTAATTGGTAATATGTATCCCATCTAATGACAGTAACTTGAGAAAGCCTAATATGGGATCTTAGGAGGTCCTGAAAACTTTATAAAGTTTGCTCAGTGTATTCTCTGTGATAATGTGTTCATGAATTTTACATCAGTCACCAAGGGATTTCATGTAATTATAAAAATACATTTAATGTGTGCAATATGAAACCAAATTAGCATATTGAGAGTAACTGACCTTCATTCATATTACCCAAAGTTTTTAAGGTTACCATATTTATAATGTTAAAATATCCTTCATTTATGCTAGATCACACTTCAAAACATTCTCAGATATATTACACATAATTAGTCTTTGTCCACATTACATCAGATTTCAGGGCATTACACACAATCAGTCTTCGTCCACATTACATCAGATTTCAGGGCATTACATACAATCAGTCTTTGTCCACATTACATCAGATTTCAGGGCATTACACACAATCAGTCTTCGTCCACATTACATCAGATTTCAGGGCATTACATACAATCAGTCTTTGTCCACATTACATCAGATTTCAGGGCATTACACACAATCAGTCTTCGTCCACATTACATCAGATTTCAGGGCATTACATACAATCAGTCTTTGTCCACATTACAAATAATCATCCACATTATGTCAGAGTTCAGGGCATTACACATAATTAATTTTCTTTCATATTATTGGGCATTACACAATCATCCACATTACATCAGATTTCAGGGAATTACACACAATCAGTCTTCATCCACATTACATCAGATTTCAGGGCATTACACATAATCAGATTCCTTTCAGAGTAAGAGTCTTAAGTTATACATCTTTAAGGAAAAATTGAACAAGCAGATTTTCCAAACCTAATACAAAGATGAAGTTGTAGAAGTTATAGAGAAATCTAATCTTTACTTTCAGTAAAAATGCTGTCCTCTTGTCACTGACTGTTTTTGTCAATAAATATTACTTTTCACTTTGAAGCAAGAAAGAGATTGAAAATAATGTATAGAATTAAAGTCACGCATATTGTTTGACTGAACCTTTAGTTATTTGGATATATTACATAATAGGTCAGACAGCTTAATAATGATAGAACATCAACAATTCAACTGAGCTGAAAGAACTGAAGTTCTCAGTTTCCATACATAATATGTTCACAATTCAATCAGCCTGGAACATCTTGAGTCCTAAAGTTATCTAAGAAACCATGTTGCATTCTCTAGGCTATTCTGTGTGATTAACTTTAAACCAATATATATTACACTTCAGAGCATTCTATATAATACCCATGATACATCTCAACTAAACATTATTCTGTATAATAACTTTAGGATTCATCATATCTATATATTCTGCATAACAGTTACACATCATTCAGGTTGTACTTGACTTGAAGACATTCAAATAACTACTGCATTTCTTTACTGTACTCAAGTGACATTTCTGGCTTTAAAATGAATTTGAAAATAAACTGACATATTGATTTAGGTACAATGTGTGAATCAAACATTTTATTACAAATATGTAATAAAAAATGGGTCACTAATGGTAAGATAGTATACACTTGCAGGGGCTGCATATGATCCCCCCTTGTATGTTTAATAAAAAAGAGATAATTACCCATTTACTACCTCTACTTCTAAATTAAAAACTTTATTCAGTTCACATTATAACATTTTGAAACCATGTCTATATTATCAGTACTTACATAACATAGGCTTATGACTGAAACAACTGTTTTTTTTTTAGGTCAAACCACTGAACTTGTAATTTTATTTACATGTGTAAAGGCATTCTAAGAGGAATACCAAGAGATTTTAAGGATTTATTTCTCCTCACACTTAAAAAGACATAACACCATCATAACTCACAACTGTTCATTTTATTTTTGTTGTTTGTATATGTACAAAATGGCTGGTATGGGTAGAGAAAGCACTATGTAGAGGAGCGAACGTTTCGACCTTCTTCAGTCATCGTCAGGTTTGCTCCTCTGCATAGTGCTTTCTTTATGTTTTTTTGTCATCATGGATTATTATTGTTGTTTGTCCATTCATAATAATACATTATTTAGGACACTACTTTCCATAGGGAAAAAAATATATTTTAGATCTTCAGAAAGCCAACAATAGTGAAGAAATAATTTGGAATAAAAGACACCTGCAGTTGTTTTATATATTTCACTAATAATATTTACAAAACATAACCTATCATAAAATTATTTAAATCATTATAAGAGGAATTTTACAAACATATAACCATGTCAAACTTTCCTTCTTGAATGGTGGATTAGGAAGCGATAGTATTTCCTGATTGTAGTGATAAAACAATCCTCTTATTATTGGAACTTATAACTTTAATCAATACTGTTCTAAGACAAGTTTAAATTTGTGTAAATGGTTCAGAAGGAAATGTTTGTGTGATGTTTTTGTAGTTAAAAAATTCAAAATCAATAACAAAACTTTTCATTGAATTAAAGTTTTTTAACTACATTTCATTAAGTAGAAAAACTATGAATGCCTCATTTAGGTTATTTTAGCCACATTTCATAAAGTAGGTAAATGTGTGCTACAAATACGTGTGAACAAAACACGTATATGTAAAATCTTTTAACATGTAAGTACTGTGGTATAATTGTATTTACAAACAGTTTCTTGATATATATATATACATACACATACTGTAAATGTCATTAAAAACGTTCATGTCATGATAACTTTCCTTTCTTAAGACAAAGAACAGGGACTTTCTGACAATAGCTTTTTGGAAAAGAAGATAAACATTCAAGTCTGTAAAACTACTTGAAAATCTGAATGTTAATTGAAGGTCACTGAAAACTGATTAATAATCAAATCAAATACTGTTTTATAAGTTTACCAAGTCTTCAGTTACAGTAGTGGTTTGATGTGTGAGGTGTGGTGGGCTATACTCTGCCAATGAGCAGACAAGATGTGCAAACTGCAGCAGTCCTCATATTGCTTGATATCGTGGATGCCCTAAGTTCAAGTCTCTAGCCCAAAGTAAACCTATCCAAGCCACAACCAGAAACAGATCCAGACCCTGCACCTTAACAGTCTAACAGCCTCAACTACCAGATGTACCAGAAACAGACCATCTCCAGATAAGAACCCACTGAGGTATGTCAGTGCCACTAAATCCACATCTAAAACTCCATTCAAACTCTTTTATGTGAGAATCACAGCTTTTATCGCTGATGTTCTCATGAACATACTAGAAGACCAACTCACCGATAATTACTCATACTTAACAACTGAAGTCTGTTCTGCAGCCTCATACTATCTTGAGGAATGTCATCCCATCCTACTGATTAGAATCCTCAGTGATTGCAGAACCAGAAATGTAACCAAAATGTAAGTTATTTTTGTTTCTCATTTACTCCTGTTACCTGATGGTAATACTTTATAAATTAATATTCATGGTGGGGTAAGCTATAAATCATCTGATATACTTCAGTCAATTACTATTCATGGTGGGGTAAGCTATAAATCATCTGAAATACTTCAGTCAATTAATATTCATGGTGGGGTAAGCTATAAAACATCTGAAATACTTCAGTCAATTAATATTTGTAGTGGGGTAAGCTATAAAACATCTGAAATACTTCAGTCAATTAATATTTGTAGTGGGGTAAGCTATAAAACATCTGAAATACTTCAGTCAATTAATATTCGTGGTGGGGTAAGCTATAAAACATCTGAAATACTTCAGTCAATTAATATTCGTGGTGGGGTAAGCTATAAAACATCTGAAATACTTCAGTCAATTAATTAATGCTGATTCCATTAATATTAATGAAAGTGTACTTAAGGAACAAAGTAAGTTTAGTATTCTAACATATAAAATAGTTCATAAACTTTATAGACAGAGATAGCGAGTTATCTCAATGTTGTACCTTAGAGTTACATTCCCCCACGTTTCATTAACAGATAATAAGAAAATTGTAAAAATTCATCCTACTAAAGCTCAACCTGTAATAACTGCCAATATAAATCTAGAAATTTTGTCACCAAATGACAAACCACCCAACATTAACACATTTCAATGAATGTACAATCATTACTCCAACAACATTATCACTGGTGACCTCAACAATCAGCACACCGGTTTTAATTGCTGCATAACCAACACTTATGGCACATTACTGTGAATTTATTTGGACAACAACAACCTCGTAACACTAAACATCAACAACATGATACGTACACACCATAATGGCACTGAAGACATGCTGGGCCTAGCAGTAGACCCCATTCCTCTTGTCAGATACACCAGTAATTTAAAGTCCATGACAATATTGGTTGCAACTACTATCCAATATCCTTGTCCACTTTTCTTGATTGCAAAAATCTAACCCTGCATGAATCACTGATATACAAACATTCTCACACTGTCTGGTTACTTCCTAATGAATACATTTCCAAATGCTAACAATCAATTACACTTAGAGCTGCAAGCAAGAGTGACATAGATAATTATGCCAATGACATGACCAATGCCATAGCCAAGGCAATTAAAGAGACAATACCTAGTAAAACATACAACCCTGACCTCATTGCATGGAGATCACTCCCGAAATCCATCAATTAATTACCATTAGAAGATGTTTGAGATGATGTGTGACCTTGCCACTAAAAACTATAATTAATGGTATCAATAACTGTATGAAAAACTCGTTAAACTACAACAAGATGAAAACTGGAACAATCTTTGCAAAGCTATTGACAATTTCACCCTCGTCATGCCTCATTCTGACACAAGGTTAGATCCCTAACTGATATTCAATCCAATAGCAGCATACTCTCAATCACATACAGCAACAACACAACCACCACCGAAAACAAACAAGCTGAATCATTTGCTGAATGCTTGGAAAACATGTTTCTAACATTGAATCTTTTAACTTTAGGCTCAGATCACATTCACCACATCAACCACTTCCTAAATAGAAATACTGACATCTTTGCCCTATGGTTCCCAGTAGAAATGAACCAAACCTTTGATCTATAAACACGCCCAATATCAGTGACTGAAAATAAAATCAATTCAAAAGAAGATCAAATGGAAAGCACTGGGTAAAGATAGCATCAATAACATAGTTTTAAAGAACCTCTCACTCAAATCTAAGTCACCTAGTCACAATATTCAATTTTTCGTTTTTATCTGGATATTATCTACAGAAATCAGCTATCATCAGATTAATACCTAAGAAAGATAATGTCCATAGTAGCCCCAGTAACTATAACCCTATAAGTCTATTTAACACCTTAGGTAAATTATTGGACAAAAGTGATAACCAGTAGGATCAATTCATACTTGAACACTAATAAAATTTTGAGCAACAACCAAAATAAAGGCTGAAGAAGCAGGCAAACAACAGATCACTTAGTCCGGCTTACAAAGTCCATATACTAAGGCTTCAGTCATAAACAAAACATCATTACCTTTCTTGTTGTGCAAAAATCATTTGATTTAGTTTGGCATAAATGTCTTAAGTTTTAACACAAACACACTATTGGTCTACTAACCCATTTGGTTCACTGGACATCCAGCCTTATCACTGACCGTAAAGCTAAAGTTAAAATACAAGAAGCAGTTTCCAACCCCTTCAATTTAATAGCTGGAGTACCCAAAGGATCAGTACATAGCCCCTGTGCTTTACAATATTTTCATTAATGATAAACCATCCTCCTCAAAACAACTACATTCTAACTTCCCAACATGCCAAAGATACAGCTAAATGAAGTACTTCTAGCCACCCAAGTACCACTCTCTCTATAGACTCTAAGCAACACTTTACATTGTAACACAGTGGTGTAACTACTACTCAAGTGATAGTATTTTGTAAAAGGTGAATAAATTCAGGAAAAAATTCAATAACCTTTAACTACAATTAAACAATACAGCCATCAGTTTTACTATCATCACTAAATTTCTAGGCTTAACCTTTGGCACAAAACACTTTAATAATATCATCAGCAAAACCAATACAAGAATTAATTTTCTGAAATGTTTCAATGGAACCAACAAGGGATGTGCAGGTAGAATCATTTTAACAATCAACTGAGCATACATTAGATCTCTGTTCAAGTACGACAAAACTGCAACATGGCAGCTAACCAATCTTCAAGAATACAGAACCTCCAAAACAAACATGTCAAATTGCACTCTGACTACCTAATTACACACCAACAGTTTACCTTGAGGCATTACCTGAAATACCTCCTTTACATCACCAATTCATCAAAATTTTATCAAGATATTATAAATTTACCTCTAGAAGAAACTCACAAACTCAAGAAATCACACACATAGCTAAAACCCCTGCTTTATGGGCTAAATATATCTCTCCTTTTGATGAGATAAGCAATACCATGTAAGGAAAATCTTCCTTAATTATGTAGTGTACCTATTAACCGGTTTTTTTCATTTTCAACTTTGGGCATTGGATGGGTAGATTATTGGGCATCTATCCAGTGAAAGTGGTTTTCTCTGGGCACGCTGGTCATCCCCCACAAATAAATTCTTCGTCTTTGGATTTATAGACCCCCTGGACTCCATGGACCCGAAAGGGCCATTTCAAGCAACTGCTGTTTTAGTAATGGATTTTTTTGTTTCTTAGTTATTTATTATTATTATTAACAAACACACTGCTGTCTGCATCTCTCTGCTCAATCCACTCTCTTGACCCTCTGTGCCCAACCTGTCTTGACTGTTTTATACAACACTTCTTGACATTTTTAATGTAATTTTCCATTTCAAAGACTCCTCACACATCTGTCACACAAGTGTCACACTGTTGAGATATCAGCCTTTACGCCTTTAAGACTTAACCGTACTTCTGGAAGAAGGGCTGAAGAGAACGTTTCTGTATGGAGGCCAGAGCAATATAAAACTAAAATAAGATAAAATGAACTGAACACATGCAATATGTTGGTTAAATAATAACAGAAACATGAACACTGAATTCACCACTTTAATTTTACAGTATAACAAAATATACTTCTCTTATTAAACAAATGTTTTTCTTTACAGACAATAGTTAAATAAATGAAAAATACATGTTCAAATGTTAAGAAACAAGCCATGCATAAATGGTATTGTTTAACATATTCTTGAATGGGAACAGACAGGAGTGAAACTGTTAATTTCATATTTACTTGTTTGACATAATTATAAAAGCACTTTATGTGTGTGTCTTATAAATCAAAACAACAAATATATACATGATATGCTGGCCATAGTTTTTAGGTTGCAGATTATAAATACAAAAGGTTTGGTCCCTATATAAACCAAATATGGTAACTGTCTTGTGGTTGCACCACAACGTAACAAGCAACACTTCTACTTTTAGAACGGATCTAATTAAAGGTTACATTCACACACATAAAATACATTCTGATTTTTAAATCTGTAATAAAATAATAAATTACAAAATTGCCTTTGACCCTTGTACAATAAGTACAGTGTATTAAAAATACTACTGTATTTAAAGGATCATAACTGTAAACTGGGAATGAATTAGAGTTCAGAATACTGTAAAAAAATACATGTGATTATTAGTTCTATTTCTATAACTTTGTAAAATGATTAAATATGAAAAATACTGAAATATTTTGACTAGTTCAAAGTGAGTTTTGATAAAAATGTTCCTTTGGAACTCTTAAGTTCTTAATACAGAAAAAATTGGGCACCGTAAAGCACATGAACTATGTGAACTTACATTGTACACAACTGAATGACCCTGTCCCAATCTTTATATTTAGTTCAACCTTTTATATAATGCCCAGAATACTTCTTGATAGTCTAACATTTATAACTTTTCTCAATCTTCAGTTATCATAGTGATTACTATAAAACAGCACAAATCTTAGAACTGGCTTCATCTCTTTAACTTCACAGAAGTTCTTACAGCATATTATAATGTTCCTAAATTTTGGGCTACAGATAACAAACTGTTTTTTAAAGAAGCAAAACAGACAAAATGTATAATTTTCAAAATTAAAGAACAAGTGATGTATAAATGCCATACTGAAGACATTCCTCGCAGGGTACAGACAAAAGTAAAACTGTTAACAACTATTAATATACACTCAGTTGAGACTTTAATTACCACATAAGTATCTTTACTTACTTTTGTATAACATGAATAAAACTGGAATTATAATATTTTCATTTTGTCTGGGTCAAATTGGTGTATAATCATTATGTAACTGTCTTTAGCGTGAGTCATCATTGGATACCTAGATCTGTCACTTGAAGAAATACTGGAGTGGATAAAATGGATACCATTATGATATACAGCATTAACTACATATCCAGTAACTTGTTCAACAAAATAACAGTAGCTGAAAAACAGTTGAACAACAGAATCTGTGATTAACAGACTTAAAACTTCCATTCTGTGAAATCAGAAGTGATGAACACCAGTTAACAAACAATGAGTTAATTTTAAATCTGGTTTTAAAATGGATAACAGGATCACATACCTATGTTTGTAAACTACCATCTTAGTTTTCACTTTGTGAAGAAAACTAATACTGGTTGACATAAGTAATTTTTAGAATCTCTTGGACAAATCTTGAGAGTTTATTCTTTAATACCTTAATACCTCAGGACTATGAAAGATAGAACATTATTTTACTCTAACTTTCTTTGGATTTTACAGCATGAAATATCAACAAATAAAAATTTGGGAAGCCCATGTTTAAATCTATATTCACTGAAGAAAGAGTGAAAAGAAGAAGAGAGAAAATCCTACAGTAAAAGAAATTTGTGCGAACAGGCTGTAAACCAGCAAGAATGATAAGCCACACTCTTCACTACACACATGGACGGAGCACTGAACAATCACAGAAACAACAAAATGTGCACAAGCAACACTATGATAATAGACTTCACGCTGCTTGAAAAAATCTGTATTGCATAATTCGCATGATTTGGACAATATACACTGGACATTCTGGTCAACCTTGACAATGATACCAAGTAAAACCTCATTATAGTTTTACTTGTATCAAGTATCTAGCAATAACAGTTATGATGAATGGAAATCCTCTAGCAAAACTTTAACACAAGGTTTGTATACAAAATAGCATATATACCTGCTGTGGCAACTTAAATCAAATTCCAGATACACTAATGTCCAAAACAGGCATTATATTCATCATGCATATATTGGTTTATGAAGTTTCGTTCAGCATTTATTATAATACTATGTGATTAGAGGACAAATATTATGTTAGGCTTAGCTATCTGCCTCCCCATTTGTCTTGTTGTTCTTGTTTAACAGATGTTCATTGGATAACTGACTTTGGTCATCTCCAACGTGCAAAAGTTCACCAAGAGATTCATCACAGAAGCTGTTGTTTTGGCTCATGGTCAGTTCCAATAGGTTGGTCAAGGAATTGTCTTTGGACAGACTGTAAATTGGGCTACTTGGATTTTGTATGGCATCAGCAGAAGTCAATTTCTTGTTCAAACTTCCCAGATGAACAATCTAAACCAGAGTAAGTATCAAAGAGTTTTCAATAAAAGCTGTTATTTATAAACTCCATTTCAAGTACAGATAAATCTGTCACTATTTCTCAATGTTTGTACAATTTCAAATAAAAATGGACACATTTATCTCCATGTCAATTACAATAGTTTTTATTGTTTCAGTAAAATATAAATTTATAAAAGTATTAAAGAACCTATTAAAGCAGTCCAAAAATAACTATAATATTTTAATATTACAGTATGCAAACTTATTTCCAAAAATGTAAACAAAAATTTATGTTTTTGTTCTAATCTCAACACTGAACTTAATTGAGTCTTATTAAGTTCTCAAGACTCTTGTAAAAAATTAGTTTATGTCAGCTTCAGTTGTGACATAAAAGAAATCTTTGATGGCATGTTTATTCATATCGAATGCCTGCCTGAAAAAGAGTGAAATTGAGAAGGGGAAAAAAGTATTGCAAGTATCATGTAAAAATTCAAACAATAATAAAGCTAAACTTTAATATAACTGAGAATGGACTAAAGTATTAGTTTCAAGATATAATGCATTATGTGGTTCTGATGTCCAGTATACCTTGGGGAGGGGGGGATATATGTTACTTGGTTACAATTTGTAGTGATTCTGATATAAACTTACACTGGGTTTAACAATACCAGCTTTGTAAAATTACTATCAATTTTTAATTATTGTTACTAAAAAGGTTTATTCTTTTAATATATAAATAAGCAACAGTTTGTACACATTTTATATACATATATTCCAAAGTGTAGAAAGCTGAAATATACAAATCAAGGAAGCATTTGAAAATAAATCTTACATACTTTTAATAACAGCCTCACCTCTGATACCTGTTCATGTAAATCTTTACTGTCCTTACTGCTCACGTGACCTAATCGATGTCTTAACTGACCAGCTGCCATCATTTCTTGACTCTGTGGATATTGTAAAGAGATTTTACCAAATAATATGAAAATTCTTGTTCTTAAATTACATTCTGCTTGCTTGTTTGTTGAGCTTTAAGCAAAGCTCCTTGATGGTCATCTGTGGTAGCCATCTTCCTAATATTGAAGTGAGATTAGAAGAAAGGCAGTCAGTGAATACCATCCACTATCAACTCTTGGGCTACTCTTTAAAAATGAATTGTGGGATTGACCATCAAGCTATAGTCTCCTACAGCTGAAATTTTGAGCATATTTAGTGACAGGGTTCAATGGTGTGACCTATAGAATGAGGGTTGCTCACTTTAAGCCCTTAAATTAAACATTTACTATTGCAAGAGTAATTTGATGAAAAACTACACACCCAATATCTAAGTTTTTAACTCCTCTAATAAATGTAGTATTAAACACATCTACAAAACTATACTATTCAGTAATATTTTACTTGAAAAACTGACTTTCCACTAAAGAAAATAAACATTTTTATCGGTCATAAGGGTTTACATTGTGCAGTTGTTCTAACTTGTCTATTGTTTAAGGTTGTAACATTAAGCGTCATGTTTTCACTAACAGCAGCATTGCATACAATATCATAAGTTACCAATTAGAAATATGTGAAAACAATTAGATTGTTTTTAGTAGTCCTGACAAACCTGCTGGACATAGGAATTAAATGTAAATATAATGTTAATTTGTAAGTGAATTACATGTTTACAAATCATTTGAAAATTTTCACATATCAACAAAAATTATAAGCTAAGTATTTTCAAATTCTATCAGAACATTTTTACTTCATTAGACAATTTCTTGTAGAAATTAAATTATAGTCTTAATTTCACTTATTTTGTCTCATGAATATATTTTCCATTAGTCTAAAAAGACAAGAACATATAACAAAAACACAAAAGTCAACCTATCATCATTTTAGGACAGGAAGCTTCTACTAATAGTCACGTATATGACTTGCATTTTAGGACAGGGTGTTACTACTAATAGTCATGTGAACTACTTACAATTTTTCACTGAAAAGATAAGTGAAAGTACTAATATAATCAAATATATATCTTAAGGTATCTGTTTAAAATACAAAAGTTTAATGTTTTTCAATGATTTTTTTTATCTGCTTTTAGTTTTAAACTTACTTCTGGAAACAGATCATAAGATGAGTGTAGCAAGTGTTTGTTAGTTTGTGTTAAGTACAAAGCTAGAAGATGGTCAGTGCTGGCCCATCACAAGTGCTTGATGTTTTGTGTTAAGTTCACAGACATATTTCTGAGCTACTGGAGGAAGCTATAGAAAACTTGCAACTGCAATAGAATAAGTAAATCACTATTGTATAAACCTAAAAATTGCCACCAATGTTTTGGAAATAAGTATAAGTAATGACGTTTCAAAATAAGAATTTTTGCCAGACATACCCTGATCTCAAGAGATGAAAGATTTTGTCTCAGTTCAGCTATAACTTGAGTGAGTTTCTCCTCTTTTATTTTATCTAGCATTTGTTCTTCCTTTATCTGAAATATTTAAATTCAGTAAAGCAGTCACCAGTAATGTTTAAAACTAAAAACATTTTACAAAGTAATTACAGTAATGCCCGTGTATTAAATTTATAACTCAGAAGGGAAAGTTCTGCTTGAAAATCTTTTAAAAACTTCAAACAGTTTGGTAAAAATTGAACATAAAAGTTCATGATGACAAGAAACTCACTTGAAGTAAAAATGCATCTTAGGACGGCTGGTATGGGTGTTAACACTTTTATTAATAAAGCAGAAAACAACATTTCAACCTCATTAGGTCATCTTCAAGTTAACCACATATTTTGTTTCACTCACAAGCTTTTGTTATAGTATCACCAACTGTTTTCATGTATTTCTTCCCTATATATGTCAGTATCCAACCGATTGTTGAGTCAATCCATTATTAACATTTAAACTGGCTATAAGGATTGCTTCTCAGTCATTAATATTAATTTCTGCATTTCAAAATAATTTTCACTCAAAATAAGTTTATAAGAAAAGCTTGTGAGTGAAACAAAATATGTGGAAATAAAGAACTCTTGCTTTTAAATTTTAATGTGCTTTAAATCACCTATATCTGCACCAATGTGTAGATCATTCTAATTAACCTACATAATAACCCCTAATTATGTAGGTACTAAACCATATCTTGTTTTGCTCATTTCTGAGGTCACTGTGTGAAGTATGGTGATTAAAAGATGTGGTTTCAAAAATGAAGACAAATAGATAATTCTGGTCTTAAGAGTGACTTCATGGGAGTCTTAGTCAGGACGTGAAATGTGTTGGAGAGAGGGAGCAGAAGAGTGACTTGTGCTGAGAAAGTTTTGATTTCTAACACTATATCTTATTTCAACACAATCAACAGCTAAGAGTTGAACAGAATAGTTAGCTAAAGTAACACTACAACTTTGGAATAAAATAATGAAAAATAAAACTGTCTCATTAATTTCTATGAATACAAAGTTGAAATGGTTCACGTCACCGTTTACTTTTAAACTGATTTATCGGTCACAATTTTATATCAACCACAAAACACATTAGGTCCTTTGAAAAGACTAAATATACATTAACATTTCAATCTGAATGCTTCCTGATGTATATGTAGGTTAAATAAGTAGATCAGAGCCTAATTTTGAACTATGAAAGTAGCTTATGTAATTCAGTGGCTCAGCGTAAGCTGCATGTTCCCCGAATGATTTAAAAGTTATAATGCCATCCAGCCAGCAGCACCTACAAAGGTTCTATCTGGTTCTTTAAGCCAAATCACAGCACTGATTGTCATTTTTATAAGATGCCTAAAGCTCAAGCATTGCATCTTAAACTTTAGACCATTCAGCTCACAGAGAAACAAACTGTCCACTAAGCCACACCATGAGAAAACATATTTTAATTCACATGAAGTATTTATTTGTAGCTTCTTTGGTTTACACTAAATCAATGGTAATAAATGTAAGCATCACCATAAACCACAATTTGGGAACCACAGGACATGTTTACAAAACAGCAACGTACGTGTTAAAAATTCTTATATTTTAATACAAAAGAATATTAAGAAAAGATGAACAGTTATTAACAGTTAACATGATATTATCAAATAATATCAATATTCACAACAGTTTAATATCTTTTAACTAAAATTGTAGTTCATATACTCATCATATTAAGAACCACACAAAAGAGATGAACATTGTAACCTTCTTTAAACTTTTGTAGGACAAAAAGAATTTCTAGAATCAGTGGGAGCAAAAGGAAAACGAAGTGAACATTTTTCATACAAATAGTTAATGTATAACATAAATGTATTCGAACATAATAAAAACTTCTCATCTGGTATAGAGCTCTTAAACATGTTTTAAAGTTCATGAGTTCAAAAATACACTTAAATTATAGATAAATGGAGAATTAGTTTGAAAATTTGTCAAACTATTAACTATCTCTCCATAGGCATCTTCTGTGCATATTATGAGCTTTTTAGTGAGTTGCATTAATTAAAACCACTTTATTTTCCTGGTATATCAATAAGTATAACATAACAAATTAGCTAATAATATATATTTTATTGTTTTAAATTCTTTCAATATTTTAAAACCCTAAATTCCCCCCAGTGTGCAAGTTGTAACACTTTCTTTCTGGACATCTCCTCTTCAATATGGAAATGTGAAATTTAATGAACATTTCTTATCACATTGTTGCAATTGCTCAGGCACAGCATATTTTTCATAGTCTTTAACCTTATTCGGTTACAGAGCCACCAAATAGAAAATCAGGCCCCTCTTGCTACAACAACCTGTCACATTTTCTCTATCAGCAATTGCCAGTAGTGCTCTCTGACATTTAATATTATATTATTGATAACTATTAAAAAGTTAAGTGTCACCTACGGTCAACAGCAAAGAAGTAAGTACTTTATTTCTTGTAAATGTGTATGCATCTTTCATATTCTTACTAATATAACATGCTAACAAATTAATTCTAAGGTTAATAAATATTTCCTATTATAAAACAAAATGCAAATTGATATTACCTTGGAATCCAGACTTGCAAATTTTCTTTGTTCTTCTTTCAACTGGTTCTGCAGAGCTCTCTCTCTCTTGATTGTCTCTTCCATAGTTTTATGGAGTGTTTCAACTTCTTCCTCTTGATGTCTTATTTGGTTCAATATTACTTGGTTCTGTGCAATAAAATAATTATAAGCAATTTATATTTTAAAGAGAAAATATATATATTTGTATTTGTCATTAAAAATGAATCTATTCAAATACTTTGGGATGATATTTGTACAGTTTTTAACCTATAGTCAAATTAACTAAGAAATTTGAAGTTATTTATAGTTCACAGGCAGCTGGGAAATTAAATGCATGAAACTTAAAATATCTTAGAGTTCTGGAGTTTCAGCTTTAAACTATGGCATAATACAAACTGAACAATTATAAGTAAATAACAATACCTTAACACTAGAAAATTCAGTATTTGCTTTAGAGTACCACAAAATAAAGAACAGTAAATAACAAAGTTTTCAGAACTTTCACTGACAGTCCTATAATGGAGGTGGTCTTTAGAAAATTCTACCTCAAGTAATTGAATGTTTAAAATTATTCAAACTAATCTTTTAATACTATAAATATAATAACAGACATACTGTTGGTGAGAGAATCCCTTGTAGTCGATATGAGAAAAGCCTATAAGCTGGATAGTCACACACACAATGCTTAAAGTATAGATTAAACTGGACTCTCTTGAACTTAGACTTAGAAATTAAACAATTTTTGGAACATTATTTACCAATACTTGCTCAGTTTTTATCTTGGTCTTTATAAAGTGGTTGGTAGTTAAAAGAAATACGTAAAAGCACTAACAGCACAATATTCATGTTTCTTTTTATCTTATTTTAAGACATAAAAATCTTTAAAGATTAACGACTAAATGTGAAAGTGCTTCAAGCATTGATTGACGGGACAACAATTCACCTGAGCTTCTAGTTCTATTACTTTCTGATGAAGTTCCTTCAGCTCTGCTACGGCATCGGCTTCTCGTATTCTAGCCGAGATAAGCTCTTCTTGAAGTTCTACAACCAGTGTTTTGTCCCATTTCTTAGAAAGCTCAGGTGAACCTGCTTTAGATTCATTTAGATGTTGCTAGAGTTGTAAAAGAAAAGACAAAACTAAACTGCCAACTTTCCTGTAATACAGATAAGCACTGTTAAAATTACTTGGTTACCACACAAAGTTTTTAATATTAAAGCTTAACTTTAAATATGAAAATATTTTGAAATCTAGTACTTTTATAACTACATCACTCCTCAAAAGTTTGGCAAAAATTACATATGTATAATTATAGGAATTGCTAAGATGATATCTAAAGTCATAGCCTTTACTTAACCTTGTTTTACTGAATATATACCAGAAAGTTAAACCCACATGCCATGCCCTCCTATCTCAGCCTATCTTTTCAAAACTGTTAGTAATTCTCTTCTATATATTCTATTGGTTTATTTATAACCAACAGAAAGAGAAGATTTTAATCTACTCTATTCCTTATAAGGACAACTCATTCTAACTGAAATTATTTAGCCAATACATTCATTTTTTGCTGCAAACATCACCTGGACTAATTAACAGGATTATTATAATTCACTTACAGTTTGGTTAGAAAAGCAATTAAAGAATAATAGTTTTTAGGACATTGTTTTTTTTATTAAATGTGGTTTATTATTGCATATGGAAAAAAAAAAAGTGTTACCACCAAACCTACCACACAGTACATTTAAATTTTAGAAAATAGATAAAAATTACAAAAGTGCAACCACCAAACTTGCTATATAGTACAATTAAATTTTGTTGAGACTTAAAAACTTGAAATACACACGTACCAAATTTCTTGTTTATTATGTATATATTTTGTTATAAAAATAAATAAAATGTAAAAACCAGAAACTTACTAAGTGAAACTACCCAGCTGTGATAAATTATTTATTTTTGCATATACTTTTAAATGCAGCTGTAAAGCAGTAAATATAAATGACTACGAGATTTGAAAATTAATTAGTTTTGGATATAAGTGTATTTGTTAAACAGTGTGTACTTGTCTGTTACAATATGTAATATTGCCATGAAGAAGGAAAGGATAATTAAACTTATTTTATATTTCTCAACTTTAAATTTTATCCTACATTACTTGTTCTGAAACAGTTAATGTTACATTAATAAAAATAAAATAAACAAAATATAATTATTTTTTCTGGAAAAAAATCTTTTATACTCATTTCAGAGATTTTAGATATTAAAAAATATAAAATGAATATTTTTTATTCTTAATGTGAAAATATTCTGTACTGAAACTTACTCAGTGAAGTGCTATAAATTCAGATGTGTGTCTTGAGTACACGTTTTATTAAAAATATTTTTTGTGAATAAAAAAATGTGATGTTTGCTATAGTCTTACCAAATTTCCTGAAGAGATATTTAGTAAACCCACAGTTATAATACTCATAGTTTCATGTTTAATATAAATGACTTAGCTCACATATGGTGAGTTGGACAAAGACAAAAAAACAAGAGAAATATACTTCTTATGTGCCTGTACCTCTCCTACATAAAACCTAACTTTACAAATGAAAATGTTATGTAATGTAAAATTTATTTACAACATTAAAAATTATGTTAATAATTAATTCAGAAAGAACTTTTCAAAGTAGGAAAATACTTTACGAAATCAGAAGATAACAGGTTGACAATAGAATCAAGAAAGAATATCTGTGCGAGTGTTGATAGTCCATACATGAACTAAAATACAAAAAAATGTCAAAAAGTAAACCAAAAATGTCTGTGCTTTCTACGAGAGTTAGTTATAAATTCCAATTATAAATTTGCATTACTGTTATTACTGATTTTTGCAAGTTTTACAACAGTTTAACAAAAATGGATACTACTAGAGAAAACTACATTTACCAGCCATATTGTTTGTAAATCAGACACTGTTTGTCGAAGTTCTTTCATAGACAAGTTTGCTTCTGCCTCTCTCAGTTTAACAGAAACCAGTTCTTCTTGCAGCTGAGCTAGTGTCTTATCAGGTTTAGTTTCTTGTAGTTGCTTGTTGGCCTAAAGGAGTTAAAAAGAAGAAGAAAGAACAGATCTAATTAATTGTACTACCTTTAGATTTACTGGTATAATAGACAAAACAAAAACAGTAAAGGGATTTACAATGATTCTTTTATTCTTAGGAACATAGTTTTCAGCTTAGTTTGAAATAAAGTATATACATTAATTCAATAATCTTTTTATAAATTAATAATGAGAATAAATTAAACTTCTCACATCTTCCAGCTCTTGTATTTGTCCTCTTAAATCTTGCATAATATCATCTTTCTCTGCTTCTCTAAGCTTGACCACTACTAGTTCTTCCTGCAATGACTGTATCAAGTTGTCACCAGACTTTTCAATAGATGGAGGTTGTGATCCTGCCTATTGCCAATTGATGGCAGACAGGTGAATTTTACTCATGAGATAAATGAATAAAAATATAAATATTGGCAAATGAAAAAATTATATCAAATACCGTAAAAACAATTCTATCAATAAAAATATACATTATTATTTTGTCGATTAATCAGGCAAAATCTATACAAGAGAAATCATGTACACACAAATTATATTATGCATGGATGTAGCTACCCTCTTTGTACACATACTGAAAAATCATATATCAGCATATTATTAAGCCCTTGTAAGTACTATTGACAAAAAAGTTTGGGATTTATTACCTCACTAAGGGCTTGGACTTGCTGATATGCCAAATCCAATTCTTGTTTAACCATTTGTTCTTTATCTCTAAGATCTGCTAACTCTTGTTTGATGGCAAAATTATCTTCAAGTTCTTGAGCCCGAGTAACCTGACCTCGGATAAGCCGGTCAGCTAAGGATGAGCTTTCCTGAAAAAAAAAAAAGGCATTGTTCTATTCATTTGTATAATCAAAGCATAAGACATATATTTAAGAAGTAAGTTAACATAGTGTATTACATAACCAAATATACCTTTATATTAAAAGTTCTGGCTGGAGTTTATTAGGATATGCAACCAATTAATATATATTCAACTTTTTTTTTTTTTTTTTTTTACTTTTTTCTTTTCTACTTAATGCACTGCCTAGCAGAAATGAAATGACTGTACGAGACATAATGTATAAAGGTTTCACAGTTAAAGATTTGTAAGGCTTAACAAAATATTCCAAAATTACATTATATTCCACAGTTGCTGAAACAGAGATTAAGAGCTGGGAGCATTACGTAAAAATGCAGACTGTGATAGTTTCATTCAGATACTTCCATCATGAAATCAACAAATTTAGAAATGAAAATTAGAACGAATGATATATATAAAGTTAGGATAATCAACAGAGCTTTAGAAAATTTAGTTGCAAGTAATCCTATATTCAAAGTTCCAGTTAAAAAGGCCAATATTTGTTTGTGTAAAGACACAATCATTTAACATTTACTCTGTTAGCAAAAAATATGAAGTGGATCTATGATGCTGTATATTGATGATATAATGAAGAGAAAGTAGTACAAAAAAAACCTCCTAGTTTATTGAACTCAATTGACTAAAGTTAATTGTTACAGATAACAGTACAGAACATATAGATCTGATGAAGATAAGTTACTCGAAAAAAGATGAGAAAGCTAGAAGTACAACGGTGAAAAACTGATAGCTCAAAAAACGCATTCATGATTTAATTTAAAATTAATGACCGAAACTGATAGAGTAATGTTGGTAACAAAAAGGAAACTAATTAACACCAACCTGAGAAATGCACAGTTAGATGTTGACAATCTTTGTCATTACTCAAACTTTTGTTCCAAAATTAATTTACCACACCTAAGACTAAAATTACGTATAGATATAACATGTAAAACAATACAACATTACTCTTTTGTAACCTTTCTTAAAAACTTTCGTGTTGATGTCTTGCGATAAAGATCATGACCACTACTTTACGTGTGTGTTTTAAAAGACCTATCATACAATGTCAGTTGCACTCATCAGTTCAAACAGCTCACCTGTTCCAAGTTTTCTATTCTTTGTTTCAGTAGTCTATTCTCAGTACGCAACCTCTATCCATAAAAGAAAAGAAACAACTGTAAAATTACATGGAAAATAAGAGTTATGCCATAAATTATAAAGTGAACCAACCTTTTCTGTTTCAAAAGAGCCAGGTAGATGTATGTTATCAGTATGAAGTGGTTTTCATACAAACTTGTATTGATAACAAAGTTCCAAACCAAACTACTCTACAAACCATTTCCTTGTTTTAAAAACAAGTTTTTTTACAATTAATTTTTTTCACCTTTATTGCTGTATAATCTCAAGTTTACAAAACATACACACAAAACATTTTTGCATGCCTGAAGTAAAAAATTCATATTCCGAAGTACATAACAAAGACTACTATAACAGAAGGTTACAAATCTAATGGATGACCTTAAATTAAAAACAAAGCAAAACATTTTTATGATATGCTCACTTTTTATATGGAATACAAGTTCGTTTATAAAAATGGGAACAAAATAACATGTATACTTACTGTTACTTCCTACCTCGACTAGTGATTTAAATGCTAGCCACTTATATTAAAGGTTTTAACATGCATTCACTATGGTTATCATAAAAAACTGTTATTTCTTTACATTAACTGTCTATATTCACTCACCTGATGCTTACAAGTTATAACTTACTGAGAACGTGTTTCCAATAGGTACACTTACTTTACTTACTTTCTCTCACAAGATGTTATTCTCAATCAATGCTGCCCTATATATCTGAACCTTTTCTTTAAGCATGCCTCAACTCTTCCACTACCCCCCTTTTTTGTTGAAGATTCCAACATGTGTCGCCTTCTAACCAACAGGGGGAATGACTCAAAGAAAGAAGGGTGAAAATGCGGTATAGAGTCTAGAGGAACATCACCACCCAAGACAGTGCAATTGGTGGCCATGAAACTTAACTTTGAAAAACAGATCATACCAAGTTATTCACTCTAGGCATGACAGCAATCCCATTCTGCTTTACTCATATGGTGGTACAGTCTGGGATGAGTATGTTTTTGAAGCATGAACCTACAAGCGTGACATTGTGGAACACCCTATGTGGTGAGCACGTTTCGCCATGGAAGATAAAGTGTGAGTCATCAAGGAATACCTATTCAGGCATCTCTCACCAAAGAGTGGGATCAAAATAATGATAAATGAAGAAAATATCCCTGTGAAGAAAAGTATGAATGAAAACATACCAGTCAGAGTCACACCAAGGTCTGCAGAATGCAACAGATGGTAGGCAAATTCATGATGAAGAGGAGTCTGCAATATGATGGAGATGTTTGTTTTTTGAATTTTGTGCAAAGCTACATGAGGGCTATCTGTGCTAGCCATCCCTAATTTAGCAGTGTAAAACTAGAGGGGAAGCAGCTAGTCATCACTACCCACTGCCAACTTGGGCTACTCTTTTACCAACAAATAATGGGATTGACTCTAACATTATAATGCCCCCATGGCTGAAAGGGTGAGCACATTTGGTGCAACAGGGATTCGAACTCATGGCCCTCAGATTATGAATGCCTTAACCCACCTAGCCATGCTGGGCCATAGAGGGAGATGAATGTACTGGGTGTGGTTGACATGTCTGACTGCAGAATCTCCTCCAGTGGATTATGAAAACAAGAATCAAGAGAAAAAATGAGGTGCCAGATCTGTTGGGAGGACTCCAAGAACAAATTTCAGAAGGTAGGGAGGAACAGTCCATTCAAACCAAAAGACAGACTCAAGTGGTAAAGGTAGAAGGTGAAAGATCACAAAGGAAGGAGGATTACCAGGTAATAAAGTCAGTAACATCTTTCCCAGTATGGGCAATATAACAAAGATGAGCCTTGATTGGGCACAGAAGATTCTCTGGATATGGTAAAGGTGCATATTGGAAGGAGGAGAAATAAGAGAAAAGTATATCTAGAATAATTAGTTAACCATTGCGAGAACAATCAATGCTTAAAAAACCTAGCAACCAAACATCTGATGCATGACAACTAAAATACAGTCCAGTGTATAGAATGTACAGAATACAACTGATGCATGACAGCTAAAGTACCATACAATATATATTTGATACAAGACAGCTAAAATATCTGTAAACTACAAAATAGCATTAGCAGTTGCACAAATATAAAAACTTATTTTTAACACTGTACAATAGCTGTTCCATGATAATATTTTAAAAGTAAAAGTACAAGTCACACATCGTAGTTATCTACTATTAACTTAACTTTCTGAAATATCACCTGCCGACATTTTCTGAATGCCTCACCTTCATTTCGATCAGTTCATCATGTTCTTTGACCTTTAATGTTGTATAATCTTTCTCAAGTCTAGAAGATGTCAGACAACAAAATACATTAAAAAAACATCTTATTTTGTAAAATGATCAGAATATTTCAAAACTACTTCCAAATATAACAAATATTCCTTCTGGCAGGATTTATAATCAAGGGATTCTAACAAAATTGTAACAACACATTTGATAAAAGGAAAGTTTAAAACTAACTTGATGAACCTAAAACTTTTATAAAAGTGGAAAATGCAGGCACTATTTGAAACTTTTTTTAAATCTATCATTTTAAATTTTTAAGATTAATCAATGCACTAATTACCAGAAATTAAGACAATAATCATAAATTATTACTATTTAATTTCTAGAATTTAAAATTGTTTTTTAATATTACCTCATAATGCTGTTGTCTCTTATTTCCTACAACTTCTGTATACTATTCAGTTTTAATAGTGTACCAAAGTAACAAAAAATAGTTGTTCCAAATTTTCTTTATCTCTAAATGCAAAACAAAAGTATCAATTTTACATACCCACTGTTTTTATTCAGCATGCAAAATATTTTTAACATCATTTTCAGAGAAGTTTATTTTAGTGTATGAAAAGCAACTTGAATGCTCAAAAAGCTCCTACTTTCTTTGCTATAAATATGTATCCCAAGTTAAATTGAAATTCTCACTAAGTTAAACAATTATAGGAAAAAATGAACACAATTTTTTGAAAAACTTTCTGCACCTCATGGTACAAGAGATAATATAATATCCCTTCTTTTTTTTTTCTACATATTTTTAGTAGTTGTAATGCAACCAATGTAATTTGGAAATAACACAGAATATTATATTGCAATCACATTTTAGACTAGGGATAAAAGTAACCAACTGGTTTCACAGCTGTTACATTTAATCCAATCCCTGTCTATTTCTAAAGAGCAACATTTATTTTTTTAGTTTGCTTAAATGTGATTTGAAGCTTGTGCCCATGCACATGGAAGGATCTGTCAATATATTTAAAAAATCATCTTGCCATCCAGTACCTCATGACAATATGTCATGTCAGCATTTTAGTACTTCCAGACTTGCCAACATTAAATTTTTAAAAAATAATGGTAATTCCAACTGGGACATGGGAAAAATAGAAAATATATATAAAGTAAAAATAGTGTTGTTATTAATTGTGTTTTATTTAATAAAAAACTGTACATGGTGACAATTAAAACTCTTTGAGGAAGACACAATACCACTGTTTAAGTAGTCATACTTAAACATAAACTTTTCTTTTGCTTGTTAGAGTCACATTGTACCATAACTGAAAACTGTACTCTTGATGTAACACTTATGCACGTTTTAATAAACTATTTCAAGATTTGGATACAAAGTGAAAAAATGGTGAATTATTTCTGGAAAAGTATTAGCAAAAAACAAGGTTGGGTAAAAACTTCCAGAACTGTGTATAAAATTGTAAAATAAAACAACAATTCACAATGAAAATGGAATAATTACATCTAAATAACAAGAACTGGCAAGTCTACAGTTGTAGCAGTTCAAAGGGCAGTACATGACCTGAGACAATTTGATTAAAATTCAGGAAACATTCTTCATAAATGGTCTAATTTGTAAGATACTTATGTTTTTGACAATTTGATTCATAATTTACAAAATGATATAAAACCTCTTTTATGCAAGTCACCAGAAAGTGTATTAAAAACTATAGTATTTACAATCTAGTGACAAGCCACACATGGTAAAACTCTTTCCTGCTGATTTGTTAAGTTACTTAAACCAACTGATGACTGACCGAAGGTTAGAATTATAATTACAAGTGTACTAACTTTTTCATTTTCTTGCTGTTATATTTGACCTGAAGTGCCATGGTTACTAAATAGTCTGGGTCTGTTTCACACTTAGATGGCATTTCTTTCTGAAAGTACTTGAAGGAAAACAAGAAACTAAATAAATAATCACAAGTTTTAAAAGGCAATTTTTTAATGTTGGTAAACAAATGTGTCTTTTTTTTTCCATATGTTGTGATTTATTTATTTATGTACCTTCTGTTTTTCTTGTTGTAAAACTACCATATTGGGCTCTCTGTAAATTTAAGTCAACTAATGTCCCTCATACAAAAATAATGCATTTTTAAATGAGAGTTGTTGAACACTTAAAGAAGAGAATGTTTGTAATGTTAGGATAATGTTTTAAAAAAAATGTTCTACAGCCAATCACAATCAATAACTCGGTTTAGTTGTCTTAATGCTTAGTATACATAAAGTACTAATTTTAAGAATGTAATCTCAGAGCATCACTTCAATTATATATTCCCAATATCTATACTCCATTGCAGGTTGTCAAAGAAATCGCCGAGGTAATGTAACTCATTTAACTGTGGAAATAGCATTATGTAAATTGCTACTATGTTTATATCTAATGTGCAGCCTTTTACCAGTTTATTTAATACAAACATTACTTAAAAGTAACTTTAAAATATTATAAGTCTATAAATAAAACCTGAATTTTTTTTGTTATGACTTTTCACTTGCATTTCTGGGCTCAACCTTTAATATGTCATATCAGTGAAAGATAAAGGTTTGCAAGTACACTGAAGGGTCTATATATGTTCTTGATTGTATCTTATACACATTAACTGGTAGTTCACTTGCTATTGTGGTAAACACAATCACAGTACACAATTCAAAAGTTCTTATTGTTTCCAAGTTCAGTTACATTTTTACCAAAACTACATTTAATTCACTTCTTTTATTTTTAGTTTTGTAAAAACCAGTGAAATCAAATCTTTAGTACTAACATTGCAAACAACTCCTCACAAAATGTTATTACAAGCCTGTTTACTGACTTTAAGCATGCCTTCCATGTCAAGCTGAAGCAAGTCTTCTTTACAGAAATGCAAGATTGCAACCGAAATTCGAAATATCATTTCCATGCCCTGAAAATGAAGACTCACATTTAGTAATAATATAATTTACACAAATCTCTGAGAGTTATAAATAATTGTTTTGGAAATTTAATTCTGGAACATAATGAGATAATTAATAGCACCAAATCTGTCAAGTTTATAGCAAAGTAAATAAGTTTGTTTGTTTTCAGGTGCAAAACTGCACAACGGATTATCTCTGCTTTGTCAACTGCAGAGAGATTGAACTCTTAATTTCACTGTTATAAGCCCTCACGCTTATCACCAGGAGGTAACATGGATAGAAGTTATAAAAATACACTAAACTTCAGTATCTGAATTTCTACTATTGATCATACACAGTCAAACAGCACTTTGAGAAACACATGCACGAACTATGGTTTATTGTTTCCGTTAAATAACACTCACAACTCTTTTAAGACAGGTGCCATGTAAAACTGGTCACTGTCACAGAGATAACTAATGAGAGTGTGTGTCAAACAATTTGAAAAACATGTTATTGTTTCAATAAAACCCACCATGGACATGCTAATTCAAATATTCAGTTATTTTCTGTATAAATAAAAGTAATATTATTATAATCATGTGAGTGACAAGAATGTTGCTTTGACAATAATAAAGATTAATATAAATAGCAACAATAATTGTGAAACTTCTCTGAAATTATTTAAGTATATGGATATTATGGGTTTTATTTTCATAGCTACAGACATTTTATTTCAATATTAAATTTTTAAAAATATAATTACCTCATGCAAGATATTTATAATGTAAGTGTGTGTGTTCAACAAACATGATAATAATTTAAGGGGTTTATAGGTTTGGCTTGTTTTGTTTTGAATTTTGTGCAAAGCGACACGAGGGCTATCCGTGCTAGCCGTCCCTAATTTAGCAGTGCAAGACTAGAGGGAAGGCAGTTAGTCATCACCACCCACCACCAACTCTTGGGCTACTCATTTACCAATGAATAGTAGGATTGACCATTACATTATAATGCCCTCACAGCTAAAAGGGCAAGCATGTTTAGTGTGACGGGGATTCAAACCCATGGCTCTCAGGTTACTAGTTGATTGCCACCTTAACCACCTGGCCATGCTGGGTCTGGGTTTATAGGCAAAATAAGCTAACATCAAAGAATACAAAGAAACTTTACTATACTTGAATCTTTTCAAAATACATATACTTTAATTCTATTTGAGATTCTGCTGTCTTACATTCAGTTCAGAATTTCTGGTGCTTGCTTTTCCTAATGATTAAATACTGGATTAAATTGTATGTTTTATTATGGATGGAATATACAATTTTAAAAAATAAATCAGTGAAACCATGCCTAAAACCTAATTCAGACATAACTTAATACATTTACAAAAAAAAAAATCAACCTACCTCATTCCAATGTAAACAATAACCAGTAAAAAAACAATTCCTACAGTTTTACACTGTCATGAGTTTGATCATATTTATTGTGAAATTAAATTCTCAGTGTAGTTTCATTACATTACTCCTGTATTTAATACAAACACCTAATAAAGATTAGAAATATTTACCTCAGAAAGAAATAAATCCATCACCCTTGATGCTAGCTGGAGTGGAAGAGTAGCTGTGAAGAGGGTTAAAAACCAAGATGATGCATACATTGATGTGTAAAAACTTTGAGACTGAAAGTGTACATGTAACTCAGGAAGCAGTTCCTGAAATGGAAAAAAACAGTGGATACCTTATTACATAGGAATCATTTTCTGAGAAGAAAAAACAAGTTAAATTTTTGTTACTGACAGTGGATATATAGCTTTATAAGAATCAGTTAAAAACAAGTTAAATTTTTGTTACTGACAGTGGATATGTAGCTTTATAAGAATCAGTTAAAAACAAGTTAAATTTTTGTTACTGACAGTGGATATGTAGCTTTATAAGAATCAGTTAACAAGTTAAATTTTTGTTACTGACAGTGGATATGTAGCTTTATAAGAATCAGTTAACAACAAGTTAAATTTTTCTTACTGACAGTGGATATGTAGCTTTATAAGAATCAGTTAACAACAAGTTAAATTTTTGTTACTGACAGTGGATATGTAGCTTTATAAGAATCAGTTAACATTTTTGTTACTGACAGTGGATATGTAGCTTTATAAGAATCAGTTAACAACATAAATTTTGTTACTGACAGTGGATAAAGTTAATCATTATTTTGTTACTGACAGTGGATATGTAGCTTTATAAGAATCAGTTAACAACAAAGTTAAATTTTTGTTACTGACAGTGGATATGTAGCTTTATAAGAATCAGTTAAAACAAGTTAAATTTTTGTTACTGATAATGGATATGTAGCTTTATAAGAATCAGTTAAAAACAAGTTAAATTTTTGTTACTGATAATGGATATGTAGCTTTATAAGAATCAGTTTCTATGAAAGAAGTACAAGAAATCTGTATTCAGTAGTCGTTATACATCATCCATTCTCTCAATATCAACACAGTCAATTTGACACATTCATTCTTTATAGATTTGATATTACTAACTTAGTATAGTTTGTATATCTTGATATTACTAACTTAGTATAGTTTGTATATCTTCATGAAACTTGGCAGTCTTTCAGTAACCATTACAAGCCTTTTACATATGACAAATTATAATTTTTGGTGAAATATTTTAAATAAACTAAAATAAAGATTTGTCTATGAATATATGAAGTATTTGTTTTGAATAGTCCGTAAGATAAAAAATATTTTCATTTTATTTGTTTGATTTTTAAAATCTCGTAAACACATTTCAAATGTTTATCTACTCTAACTCTATATGAGATTAGTCAGTTTAAACTTGCAACAGTAAACATCTGTTTATAATTAAGTTTTATTGTTTTACTGCCATTTGAACAATATCTAACTACTATTGGTGCTATTATTAAATTATAAAATCACTTAGAGAATGTGTCGAGTTCATGTTACACTACTGAATTACATTACTCATGAGCTACTCCAACTTGTTCGTGTGTGTGACTTGTGAAATATTTTACCTCATGTAACCTTAACTAGCCTAGAGAGATTTCTACTTCTACATTTAGTTACTTTTACAATAATAAATAAATAATAAACGTTAAAAATAAAGAATGAAGTATTTACTTGTCTTTTTTTTTTGTCAACTGGCTATGACCCTTAACCCTACTTTTTTGATTTTGTACAAATGGTAGTAATGCAGAACAATTTTATTTTATTACATAATGCACCAAATATTGTAAAATAACAACATGGAAAACAAAGACAGTTTCCTTTTTCTATAATAATTCTTCTGACTTTCTAACTATGCCACAAAAGCCATTACAAATTCATCCAAACTAGTGATTATCTTTTCTGTGGGAACAAAACTTGTACCAACAGTGAAATTGAGAATTTGCTGTTCAGAAAGCAATGTAATAAAATATGTCATTTGACAGATGAAACCCTCAGCTCTTTATTGGTTATAGATAATATAGAATTAAACGAGAACAGAACTGTTAACAAATCTTGAAGGATAGCATAAGATAAGAGGAGTCTCATTTTCTATTTGATGGCTCTGTAACCAAACAAAACTGAAAGCTATAAAGAGCATAGTTTGCATGTGCAATGACAAATTTATAGTGAGCAATTAATGTTGAATTTTATATTTATTGGTGGGGTAGTGAATAAAACAAAGAAGATGGAATGCTACTTACACTAGGGAAAGGTAGGTTGGGATTTTATTAAATATTACCTTATAAAATTATAAAATTCAGGGCTTAAGTGATGATGCGATATATATTCTCATTCCAAATACTTTTTTAATTAAATGACGTGGACACTTTAATGTTTTAATTTATTATTTATCTGTATTGCAACTATACTTGTTATTTCAGCAAAGCATAAAATTATTACCAATTACCCAGTTCAAAAAAAACGTTATATTTTGTAACTGAAACAATGATATGAAAGATTTAATTTTACATTTTTGGTAAACCTGTAGTTAGAGTTTTCATTCCTGTCAGTAAAACAAGAGACAAAAGGTATGAACATGCTCAGTAAGCAATAAAGAAGTTGAACAACAAAATAAATCTGACAAGTTTCATTAGTACATACACACTTTAACATTGTTCCTTGCATGTCCATACTTCAGTTACTTTGGGCATGGTATAGTTAACACTAATTTTTGTTTCCAAACAACTTAAATTAAAAAAAACAACAAAATAACTCACCATTAAAATAATGCTAAATATATTCTATACTATGATATTTGTTGGCATTATATCAACAGAGTAATTTTTTAAACTACAAAGAACTGTATACATATACAATACTGTACATTTAACCTTGAATCAAGATGGCTTACACTCTTTACCACTAACAAATAACAAAAAAGCTTTTAGTTGAAATTGTAATAAATTTGATAAATTGTGCAATTATTCCAGTTATGCCCAAAAATATAAGAATTTTCTTTTTTAGGTAGTAGGCCTAACAGAAAAGGAGGACAACAAGCTGCCTAGTTTTCTTTATGCAATCAAATTTATAACTTGCCTGACAGGCAAGTTAGAAAACAAAAACTTTTAAACATTACAAAAAAAAATCTAAAACACAGAATGATATGACTTTGCATATTATGTTTATCTGTTTACAATTTTTGAATACTAACTTTGAAGAAAAATTTGCTACAGAATTTAAAGATCTATCTTAAATAAATTACAGTGAAATTTTACCTGGACAATGGACTCTAACTGGTACATGCATAAGCCTAGCTCAGCCATGCTAGGTTTATAAATTTCTCGAAGTCTGTAATCTTCCATGAGCCTTGTCAGAACAGCAAATGCTTCTTCCTCTGGCATCTAGAAATGTTTGAATACACAACTTATTTTACAAAATTTAAAATTTTCTAACACTAAAAATATATTTCTGATAGGTACTTACCCCAAGTTACCCCTAAGCCATCTTTATCTTCATTTGTCCTTTAACCATGCTAAATTTTTAACAGTGCACCAGTCTTTTATACCCTTTCATTTTTGCATCATTGTAGCAACATGTGCCAACTGTGTAACTATTCATCATCAATCGTACTGTACCATCTATACTGGTCCAGATAATTAATTCCCTCTAGCATTGCAGCACAATATTTGCTTTCGAGAACAGACATAAACAAACAAGATGCGTCAGCAAATCAATGGGAAGCAAAGTGGATGAGAGGATATACATTAAGTATTAAACAATGTTAACTACTGAAACAGTACTACCACCACTTATCCGAATCCCACATTGCAAAGATGGAGAAGCCAGTGTAGGTGCAAAAACAATAACATAAACAGAGAACAACTACAATGAAAGAACAGGTGTGTTACAATTAAAATAAAGGAGGCACAACTATGAGGTATGGTACTACTTTTGAAACAGGCATGCTCTTTGCTAAGTAAATAAGAAAGGAAGCATATGGAGATGGAAATAAAGAGATTACATGGCTTTGGCCAAAAGACCGTAAAGTATATGAATAGGCCAAGTGTGACCCACCCAAGAAGAAAATAACCAAGGAAAGTACCTTGCAATACAACAGATTATGCCTAGTGCAGTTCAAGAGCCGAAACAACATGGAAGTGTCTTGCACAAGTTTATAAAGATCAACAGGTGCAGTATGTCCAGACAAAAGACATCCAGAGTAAATGCCTTTCATAAGACTGATTGCATAAATTGTGATTCTAACAAAATGAGAGATCAATAAAAGATGTTATGACAATCATGCTCCATCCAGGCAGATAACATCCAGTGTTAGTGCCATAAGACTGTTGGTTTTATATCATGTACAAAAGGTTTTAAGAGAACAAAAGAAGTGGCTCATGGTTACTGAGTAGAGAAAGAGCAGTTCATCCAGGCAGATAACATCCAGTGTTAGTGCTTTGCATTAACAGTTCATGTCATAATCAACAAGTGAGGTGAACTGGACATCCATGTGAAGCACCTTGGATTAAGAGTATTACAAGAGTGTATAATATGAAGCATAATGATGATAGCCCTCTTCTCAGAAAGTGGAAATTGTAATTACTACAAAAGTCCTACTTGTGAAGAAACCTTTGTTAAGAACTGGCAAGGGCCCCTTTGCCTCACAAAAAGAAAAGAGGAATTATGCATCTGGAGGGGATTCTGGAGGAACAATGCTCTGGACATAGTGCAAAAGCATGTCTGCACTTCCCTATTTTGAAAAGCAGAAAATCCCTAATTGTAAGAATCACAGGTCAGTAGAGATGGGTACAAATCCCTATCTGCTTTACTCGTGAAGTCCATGAACAATAGTCAACTGCAAATACATAAAGATAAAAAAAACCAAAAACTGATAAATCGATACAGACACACCACTGAATGTGTGGCCAGTGGTCTTACAAAAACACCTCACATTCACAGTGAGTGTTAGAAAAATACATATTGTTTGTGGTAAGAAAAAACAGCAACAAAACTCAGTCATACCTGACCAGGCAAAAGTTGCCTCTAGATGGGACCTAAAAATACAATTCAAAACAAATGTAAAGGCAAAAAGAAAAAAAACAAGAAAAAAAACGTCACTTGCCCTGGTAAAAAGTGAACAGACAAGTGGAAAATTGCCATAGGCTGAAGACGAAACCCAACTTCAAATACCAACATGAATAATCTCCTCCAATGGATGGCATATCTGAGCAGCTAAGGACATAGTTAGATGGTGTATTTAGTGTGAAGAAATATTAAATTGCTGGTAACCTTCTACTGAGAAGTCAGAAAAGCCAGATGTATGAGTTGCCAAACCCAGCCAGTAATGGCAAAGATCACAGGATACAGAGGGATTCCATGGAATAGAGAGAACCATGAGAGAAGGCAGTCCAATACATTTAACAATAAAGGGAACAAATTGGAGAAAGAAGTCAATCTGGATTTCAACTGGAAATGAGAAATAGAAGGTAAAGAAGTAAGACAAAAAAAAGGCAAAGCAACCTTCTTGAGCAGCTGATGTTCTAGGAAGAAAGAAACAATTGGAATAAAACAGAATATAAGAAAAATAATAAAGTGTGAAGGAAGCATTAATAGCATAAATATAAGAACAACATAAATATAAGAACAATAATGCCCACAAGGTAGGAGGAAAAGGAAATAGATGTTAAGAGAAAGATGATGCAAAGAAAATTGGCAATTAGTTCAAATGGAGAATGAGCTAGGGCATAAAGAACCCCAACGAAATCCCATTCTGGAGACACAAAGGGACACTCCGGGTATGAACAAAATGAAAGTAACTGAAAAGGAGGGAAATAACAGGGGAGAAAAAGGAATTAGTAAAACAGGATAAATGAAACGTGTTGGATGAGACAGCACAATAACTAGAAATGGAAAAATCCTGATCAAATAGGCAGGTAAGGAACTAGGACAGTAGCAATGGCAAATGTACCACTGTCTGAAGGTAGACCAATGTTTATTCATAGACAAAGAGGAAGGTTGAATGGTGGGGGTATGCAAAGACACTACACAAGGGATGAGACACTGAGTGAAGGTGACAAACCAAACAAAATATGTGCATAAATACAGAGTTTGATGACATCAGAATGAAATGTCTGATCAAAGTTGTTAGAACACAACTGAGTAGGTCAATAAGGAGTGGTCTGTATGAGAGAAACTATTCTGGAGATGTGTCTGTTTGCAGGGTAGGTATACAGATGAAGGTCCCTCCAATCCTGACTGAATGCATCAATCCCCCAAAACTGACAGGTGTGGTAAAGGAGGCCAAAAGGAAGAAAATTTGGCATTCCAGTGAGTGACAAATCCATCCATATGTAATGTTCTTAGGTGAGAACATACCTATTGAAACCTGAATATGAAAGGACAACTCTGTAAAAAGGACTTAGTTTGGATAGGACAAGCAGTCTGCAATTTGATTCACAATCCCAGGAATGTGACACATCAATATCACTATGTTGTGGACCCAGTACAAGAGGTCGAGTGTTTGAAAACACAGAGACCTGGACTTAGTTCTCCCCTTGTTTAGTGATAAACTGATGATAGTGGATTGTCTGAATGAACTAAAACCACCCATTCCCACAAGAATGAGAGGTAATGACTGAAAGCTGACAAACCTCTACTAAGGAAAACAGATCCAAAATCTCCCAAGAGTCAAGGTAAGCCCCAACCCACCAATAAAGCAATATTGAACAGATGAAAGTTGTAATGAAGTGTAGGAAGAGGAACCCAAACTGCGGTAAGAGCACTGTCGAGCTACTCAAACTGGGTCAGTCCTGGTCCCAAAGTAAGGGTGATAGGATGGTGGGAGAAGTTCCATTGGTCAAGAAGCATCTTCACCAAATTTGGTACGGACATTCATTGGTTCCATGGGGAGATACATACAAATTTTTAGATTAGAATTTTGTGTTTTTTGGACATTTTTTTACCAGTACATCACTTCCTGTTTCGGAATCTTCACCAAATTTGACATGAAGGTTTGTTGGGCCCATGTGGAGATACATGCAAAACTGCAGCTTCACATTTTATAGATGATTTTACATTTTTGAGAAATACATACAAGGGAAACAACTTTTAATGCCATAAGATAACTTTTCTTTAATCACGAATTCACAAATCTTCTGTTCAGAGGATGGACACTTCAGCTAGTACACATGTAAATAGAAAAACAGAAATTTAAATATGATTTCCTCTCTTACAGGATTGTTCTCGTATCTGTCAATAATATGAGGAAGTATATCAAACACAGCAGTATGAATAATAGAGAACTACTTAAATGATACTTTAACAGCACTTGAAACTAACTTGCATTAAAATATAAATGTTTTACAGACAGAATCAGCTATATCATTCAAGAAAGTACTATATAGTACACTACAGTGAAATACTGGTATCATTTGACATTAAAAGCCTAGAATACTGTAGTATTCTAATATTACTAATTTAATTAGCCCTGAAAGTATTCACCTGTAATAGTAGTAGCCCAACAATGAAGGCACTTCCTTGACAGTATCCTACTTCTCTGTCATGTAGTGAGTAAGCTTTCATAACATTAAAGAGACCTTCCTGACCTGGTCCATCCTTATCCCTGAAGAACTCATGTTCAGGGTATGTCCGGGCAATGTCCCTTCTAATTACCTTTTCACATGGTGATGAAATCTTTATATATTCTGCGAAATGTTCCTTGGCAGAACAATTCTGAGCATTACAGAGCAGCTGCCATGCTAATCCCCTAAAGTGATGTGGAATTCCCTTCCGAACCTGCTCCTGGATCACAAGAAATGTAAATAAGAATTCATTTTCCAATTATCATTATTTCTCTCCTTGTTCTATCTTTACCAATAATACAGGTATTTCTAAGAATGTACGAGCTGCTTAATGACATTCTGAACAGTAAGTTATGAATTATGTTTAAAAATCTTTTAAAATATTGTGTTTCTCAAGCAATATAAATATGTAATCTTAGATCAAAATATTATTAAAGTCCTGGGAGCTTTTATTCTTGTTAAATAGTAGTCTGCATACAGATTAATATTAAATCAACAAACAATTTTTTACTGTTAGAAGATAACTACATTATTGTGAATCATATCTCTACAAAGAAGGACAGAGGGAGTTTCTGACAACTAAAGCCCTTTTCTAAAAGTCATTAAAAAGTAAAAGTTTGAAAGATGTTTTATTTATTATGTAGTTTGTATTTTCTAAGCCTCTATATAACATAGGTAATGGTTTGTTTCTCTTTGGTTAAATAAGTTTGATGACCAGGTTGCATCCTGTAACATTACAAAAAAGAAGTGAAATCATTAAAGGCAAAACAGTGCAAGCCATATAATATTTCACACAAAAACACACGTTTCTTTGAATCTAAGAGTCCTCCTGTTGACATATAATCATTTATTTGCAGCAGTTTTGACCAACAGAAGCAAATGTTTTTATGCTTAATGATCCATTAATTCATTTCCCCTTCTGAAATCTCTAGCTAACTGCATGCAAGGATCGACTTTTAATGTTCCCTTGATTTCTGTTGTAACAATTTCATTTAACATTTCAACAAAACAACAAAGAGTGGTTACCAACATCATACAGGTGATCTGCCTTAATAAAAGTGATGTAGATTATACTTAGATTGTGGAACTTATCTGAGAAGAGTCACAAAGCTTAAACATGCTTCCAACATTAATAATTGAATAAAACAAACATTATCAAAATTACCAAGCTGTTACTGTTGTCATATGTGGCCAGACTGAATATTAAGAGATCACCTGTGTATTAAATGTATAACAAATTCCTGTAAAAATAATTTCCAATGTTTACAAGCTAATGTGTGTAGCAAATCTGTGAAACTTTTGTAAGACTCATAAAATGGTAATTGTTGAGATGTTCTAATAAATTTGTTTCAACACTAAATAAAATGATTCATCATTCATTGCAATTATTAATGTGTACTTAACTTTCCTTAGTAGTGAGACTTTACTTGTTATGTTTACTTCAAGTGATTCAGTCAAAGAGACAGTTAGCACTGAACAGCTAAAATGACAAGTAATACAGCAATGGAAGTGATAGAACAGCACCAAAATGACATCATGCAAGCAAAGTTTACTTTTTTTGTTATATATAAACAGAAAGCCCAAACGTTTTTAACAAGAAAATGAGAAATGTATGTAGTCTGTCACTGTTCTAGATTATTTGTGGTTCTATAAAGACATTGCTGGGATTGTTTATAGCAAGTTGACTCTGACATTTGTTTACAATTTTCAAGCAGTTTGAGTTGATTATTATTGAATATTTATGATTATATAATAAGATAAGCACCATCCCCAGTGATGAGAAAGTTAATCTATCAGTTTAAATTATTTCATGGACTTTAGAAAGGGTAATTTTGTAGCAATCTTGGTTTCACTCAAAGTCATAATGCTGAGCTACTTGTACCACCCACCACAATGTTGAACATTTCAGTCATGCTAAGAGTTGCTCAACAAAAACTTATAATAATCATGTACTTTTATTTCAAGTTAACATCACGTTATGAAATGTGAATGATAGATTACATGATTAATTCCTGACAATTTAGTGATTCCTGCGTGCAAAAGTGAATACTGAGTTTTGTCTGCGTGCACAGCTTTTCAAAAGCAGAACGGGAACTAACCATCATAAATGAGAGACAGACACCATTCTTGATGATGAGAAACCCACTTGAAATAAAAATGTATCTCAGAATGGCTGTTATGGATATTAGCACTGTTATTGATAATAATATACAAGATAACATTATATTATTTTTAATTAATGTAAAGATTCCATTAAGTTGTTATGAAATGAATCCTAATATTGGTCAAAATAAATATATCACTCACCCTCTCAGGATTTTCTCTGTGTTTACATGACTTACTCTGGGTGAGATTTATGAAAATGTACCCAAGGGCTGTATGCATTCAACATCACAAATGTTTAATGGGTTTACAAGATGGAAGGCAGCCACTCAACAACATCTTAGGGTATTTTAATCTAACAGATAGTAGGATTTAATCATCATTACAATAATTCTACCATTGCTGACAGTGTGTGACTTTGAAGCAAAATAATTTGAAACACTGATTCTCAGAACCACTAGGCTATACATGGCTTTTTATAATGTTCAGATGGGTTTCATACCATAAGTTACTCTTTAAAAGTATTACATATTATATGAGATAATAAACACAAGAAATCATCATCTTAAAATAAAACTGAAGATAAAAAACATTCTTACTTTAACATACAAATGTCTTTTCTTCATGTGATTGTCCCAATCATTAACTATTTTTCCCCAAATAATCCAAACATCTTCTTCCAGTTGTTCATCTTCAGGTGCTATACTGTGGGAAGAGTGGACAGAGACAAGGCTAGAATCCATTGATTTCTGGGAGTGTGTGTGCGTTAAGGAATTTAGAGATTTGGAATTTGATTCCAAAATTCTGAAACAGAAATAGTACACTTATTTTAAAGAATTAGGATAATTTTCTTTCTTTTCAAACATTTCACATCTGTTAAAATGAAGTTGTTGTTTTTTAACAACAACAACAAGCAACATCTAAGTTTGTTTTGCATTTTCAAAAATTATTCTGAATTCACCAAAAGGTTTACTCTGTAATCTGTAATTCTTACTTTTAAAAACATCCAATTTTGTAAACACTGCTTCAGGTTCAAATGTAAAAATGGAATTAATCTTAAAACTTGTGAATAAAATTATATATATATGGAAATCTAATACTTTAATTTCTTTTCTTATCTTGAATTTCTTTCAATATATTAAATATCCCAATTTTATTTTTGCAGATATGGCAAACACATACTTCTAATAAACAGCTTTAGAATAAATATTTGGAGTAAATATGACATAAATGTAATTGCATGCTACCTTTTCTAGAATTAGTAAAAAATATTATACAATTACCAGAGATATCACACACTGAACACCATTTATCTGTTTAGCTTCTAATAATTAAAGATAAAATTAATAAAACAAATGTTTATATTCTTAAAAAATAAATTATATACTACATAATTCACATGACAAAATAAAGACCTGAATTATAGCTTAAGACTTTAAGCTTACGGCTAACAAACACTTTATATGTATTTTCATTTATTCTATGGCTGTTCAGCTACATTCATATTTCTCTATATAATTACTATTGCCAGTGAATAGGATCTCTGATCTAAGTATGAGTTCGGGGTCAAAGACCTGGTTAGTGGCCAACATTAATACATTTATGTATGTAAAAATATATCCACTACTTTTTATGTGCAGAACACAGTGTAATGAACTTTCATTTAAAATGGTTTAATTAATGCAGTTTATATTGTCATATATTCTATTCTATACATACATTAAGACATAATTAATACATTCTTTTAATAATATCAGAGATTTTTTCTTTAGTTATGTTTTAGCAGAATTACTTCTTGACAGCTATAATCTTGTGGAATGACTTGCATCATAATGTGCCTTGTGTAGTTAGTTTAAACTGTTATTTGATAGTTATGTTACAGAGGTGAAACAGGGCAGCATGTCTAATTTAGGTTAGCTTTTCTGACAGACAAGAGAGGTGCCCTTAGTGGACTATGTGTACATGTAGTCTATATTTTACCACTTATAAAATAGGGAAATGAGTTGCTTCACTACTAAACTTTCCAAATGTAGTTGGTATGTTAATAGCTTTTGTTATTATTGTGTGTATTTGGTAAAGGGTATCACTATACTTAAACAATGACTGGTAAAAGCAAAAGGTTTTATGAAGGAAATGTAAATTAACTGCCTCTATTAATTACAGTCGAGATCATGTGACACTCACGAAGGAGAAATAGGGTAGTTATTTGGTACTTCAGATAAGCTAACGACATGCTGAGTTTGTTATCTGTTACCATCTTTGTGTAGGGCACCTCAGTCAGCTCTAACTAATGTTAACAATTATCAATAGCTTCACACATAAAAATGAGGTAATTCATCTGCTTTTATATATGTGATTAAAGAGACACTGCATATTAAGATGTTTTAGCCACATAGCATTATAGGCTTACAAACCAGATTAGCTATTAAATTTCAGTATGCATACAAATTTACTTAATTTGAGCCAGAAAAATATACAAACAAATACTTCTTTCTAAATAGTGGTGATTTAAACAGCTTCATGTTTACAAACTTGGTTTCATTTGAAAAAGAGGTGACAATAAACCACTCAGCCAATGAGATCATCATCCATTCATCCAAAACAAACAAAATGTTGCTCTTTCACTCATGTATCCAACAAACATGTGCATTAATTTTTAATTAATGACAGACAAGTTCATGTAGTAGACCATTCTATATGTTTCAAATCTGTTTGTGTATAATTTTTTTTCCAAAAATCCTGACTCTCAAGCTGTTGAACATACAGTTAGTAAATGATTTTTATTCTGTTTTTTTAACAGACCATGCCATGAAAGATTACTCATACTTGTCAATCTTTTAACGCCTAAATCCAGCCATGTTTGAAAACTATGAAGGAAGCAAGTCAAAGGTTTTATGCTTTTGTCTATACTCCAACCTAAACTATTTATATTACCAAAGGTTTTATGCTTTTGTCTATACTCCTACCTAAACTATTTATATTACCAAAGGTTTCATGCTTTTGTCTATACTACTACCTAAACTATTTATATCACCAAAGGTTTTATGCTTTTGTCTATACTACCACCTAAACTATTTATGTCACCAAAGGTTTTATGCTTTTGTCTATACTCCAACCTAAACTATTTATATTACCAAAGGTTTTATGCTTTTGTCTATACTCCTACCTAAACTATTTATATTACCAAAGGTTTTATGCTTTTGTCTATACTCCTACCTAAACTATTTATATTACCAAAGGTTTTATGCTTTTGTCTATACTCCAACCTAAACTATTTATATCACCAAAGGTTTCATGCTTTTGTCTATACTACTACCTAAACTATTTATATCACCAAAGGTTTTATGCTTTTGTCTATACTACCACCTAAACTATTTATGTCACCAAAGGTTTCATGCTTTTGTCTATACTCCAACCTAAACTATTTATATTACCAAAGGTTTTATGCTTTTGTCTATACTCCAACCTAAACTATTTATATTACCAAAGGTTTTATGCTTTTGTCTATACTCCAACCTAAACTATTTATATTACCAAAGGTTTTATGCTTTTGTCTATACTCCTACCTAAACTATTTATATTACCAAAGGTTTTATGCTTTTGTCTATACTCCAACCTAAACTATTTATATTACCAAAGGTTTTATGCTTTTGTCTATACTCCTACCTAAACTATTTATATTACCAAAGGTTTTATGCTTTTGTCTATACTCTTGCCTAAACTATTTATATTACCAAAGGTTTTATGCTTTTGTCTATACTCCTACCTAAACTATTTATATTACCAAAGGTTTTATGCTTTTGTCTATACTCCAACCTAAACTATTTATATCACCAAAGGTTTTATGCTTTTGTCTATACTACCACCTAAACTATTTATGTCACCAAAGGTTTTATGCTTTTGTCTATACTCCTACCTAAACTATTTATATTACCAAAGGTTTCATGCTTTTGTCTATACTACTACCTAAACTATTTATATCACCAAAGGTTTTATGCTTTTGTCTATACTACCACCTAAACTATTTATGTCACCAAAGGTTTTATGCTTTTGTCTATACTCCAACCTAAACTATTTATATTACCAAAGGTTTTATGCTTTTGTCTATACTCCTACCTAAACTATTTATATTACCAAAGGTTTTATGCTTTTGTCTATACTCCTACCTAAACTATTTATATTACCAAAGGTTTTATGCTTTTGTCTATACTCCAACCTAAACTATTTATATCACCAAAGGTTTTATGCTTTTGTCTATACTACTACCTAAACTATTTATATCACCAAAGGTTTTATGCTTTTGTCTATACTACCACCTAAACTATTTATGTCACCAAGGGTTTCATGCTTTGTCTATACTCAACCTAAACTATTTATATTACCAAAGGTTTTATGCTTTTGTCTATACTCCAACCTAAACTATTTATATTACCAAAGGTTTTATGCTTTTGTCTATACTCCAACCTAAACTATTTATATTACCAAAGGTTTTATGCTTTTGTCTATACTCCTACCTAAACTATTTATATTACCAAAGGTTTTATGCTTTTGTCTATACTCCAACCTAAACTATTTATATTACCAAAGGTTTTATGCTTTTGTCTATACTCCTACCTAAACTATTTATATTACCAAAGGTTTTATGCTTTTGTCTATACTCTTGCCTAAACTATTTATATTACCAAAGGTTTTATGCTTTTGTCTATACTCCTACCTAAACTATTTATATTACCAAAGGTTTTATGCTTTTGTCTATACTCCAACCTAAACTATTTATATCACCAAAGGTTTTATGCTTTTGTCTATACTACCACCTAAACTATTTATGTCACCAAAGGTTTTATGCTTTTGTCTATACTACCACCTAAACTATTTATGTCACCAAAGGTTTCATGCTTTTGTCTATACTACCACCTAAACTATTTATGTCACCAAAGGTTTTATGCTTTTGTCTATACTACCACCTAAACTATTTATGTCACCAAAGGTTTCATGCTTTTGTCTATACTACTACCTAAACTATTTATGTCACCAAAGGTTTTATGCTTTTGTCTATACTCCTACCTAAACTATATATATCACTGCAGTGACCATAGCTTGCAATTCTTCTGGCTTGTTCATGTTTTTTTCTGTAGTAAAGGGACAAATCAGAACATAACATTCTAACGTGTGATCTCTTCATTACCTTTGATATTGTTAGTACATAACATTCTAACGAGTGATCTCTTCATTACCCTTGATATTGTTAGAACATAACATTCTAACGTGTGATCTCTTCATTACCCTTGATATTGTTAGAACATAACATTCTAACGTGTGATCTCTTCATTACCCTTTATATTGTTAGTACATAACATTCTAACGTGTGATCTCTTCATTACTCTTGATATTGTTAGTACATAACATTCTAACGTGTGATCTCTTCATTACTCTTGATATTGTTAGTACATAACATTCTAACGTGTGATCTCTTCATTACCCTTGATATTGTTAGTACATAACATTCTAACGTGTGATCTCTTCATTACCCTTGATATTGTTAGTACATAACATTCTAACGTGTGATCTCTTCATTACCCTTGATATTGTTAGAACATAACATTCTAATGTAAAACAATAAAACAAACAATAAGGGACCTATTTTAAAACACTCTAGTACACCTATTGCTGTTTAACATTTTAAACAATTTTATAAGAATCTGACTTTATAATTAACGTTTTGTGTGACACTTTCTAAACACTTTCTGAATGGAAGTTAAGACATAATATAAACAGGAATGCATCCAAACAAGAAAATATCATAATAGAACAAAACATAATTAATGTATAGCATAATTCATTTACAAAATCCAAGATGAAAATATTAAAGAGAAACCTTGCTTTATTAATCTGTTAACAATTTTGAAAAGTTAACTGAGGTTAATGAAAGAAGGGTTAACTGGACAGTTGTAACAACTGAAAAAGAACAAAAAAAGGTTTCTTTTTCTAAATTCCAGTAAAAACCAGACCAATATTACTAGTGTTTGGACTTTTGTTTTTCACATTAATTTTAGTGATGGGGTGTAATTAGTCGAGTTCACTGACGACAATAAACTCTTGGGTGTTTTACCTGTATCAACGTTGACTTTGACGAACTATACAGAATGACTCGTTTCAATTCAGAAGTTGGCCTTTAATTATAAAATGCAAGATAATGAATTTGTATTATTATAATTTATATGACACATTTTATATAGATAAGAATGTACTCAGTGAAGCTGAAGAAAAGGATATTAGCATTAGTGGTGTATATGTCACTTTTCCCACTGAAGCAGTGTTCTGTTGTTAAACCTAACAGAATGTTTTTAGGTGTACTTACAAAACATGTTGATTAGAATCATGACAGATTATCATCTTTCAATAAATTACAATTTAGCCTTCACTTTCAATAATGTGTGCTAAGAAACAATACCAACTAACTAAGGCAACTAAGATGACTCCAGATATGGAAAATTTATTTTACAGGTATAGGTTAAACGTTTTTAATTCACGTTCTACCGAGAAAACACGAGTAAATAGTGATCTCTGTTTACAAGATTAATTAGGATATCAACAGGGTAAGGGTCTCTGAACATTTTATCTGTATTCTAAAGGAAACACGTAAAGATCTAGAAAAAATTTATGACAGTATAAAGTTTTCCAACAGTTCATTGGCTTATAGAATGAGTTACAATCAATAGCAGCAAATGACAGCACTTAATAAGTATTTAAGAGAATTAATGACTTCCAGGCAAATAAACAAAAGGTTTAACTTTGACCATTTCTTAAGAGTAGGCATGCAACAGGATTGAAGAAACAAATGCTTCTTTGCTGTTTGTATGTTAATTTGTTAGTCCTAAATTTGTATACCTTATCAATATTAATAACTATTAGTCCTCACACATGAATAAAATGCTTAAGTCTATCTCTTCAAAATCTAATTTTTCAAATCATTTAATACTTTCATAGACATTAACAAATCTGCATTTTTCTTGCACAATGGAAACCACAACTGAATATTTACTAGTGTTTTAAATAAGAACCAACCAGTCTTGTGCGATATGATAATATTCCTAACCTGAAATTACGAACTCCTGTAAATGAATATATATGAAAGAACCTGTTGTTACTTAGTATATTTCACTTAATAACACACAACTTTAAATACTTAAAGGAGAACAATAGCCCATACCATTCACAATATAGCCGTCTAAATCAACGTTTTAATTTTTACCAGTTACATCCAGTTGTTTGGATTTTAAAATTAAATAAAAATTAGCATAACATTCTTCAATCAATATAAAACAAAAACAGTGGTTGCATTATATAAACTAATGTGGTTAAACTAAACAGTTATGGTGTTGGATAAAATGAAAGATGATAAACTGAATACAAATGGTGTTGGATAAAATGAAAGAGGTTAAAGTATATAATGTTAGTATTTTGTTCAGTTTAGTTACTGTATTTCATGTTATGTTTACTATTTTCAGTAGTTTTAATTAAATCAGTGCAAATGCAAAATTGATTATTGTTTCATATTCATATTAGCTACGACAGAAAGTTATAAAAATTGTTTATCTGCCACAAAACACACAGAACTATGTAAATAGTTAATTGCTATAGGAAGCAATTTTTGACTGGCCAGGCCACAGACCAATGTGTCGAACACGTCATAAGCACACTATCGTATGCAAAGCCTGCCATTTCTACGAGGGTTGGAGGGGTCCAAGAGCACGCTCACAAGTACGATTTTGAAAATTTAATAGTACGAGATTAAATCTGGTGCTATTTGAACTCCGAATGTTGCATATACAGAACGTAATGTATTGAATTAAAAGAAACAAGTTCGAATACATAAGTTGTACCTATACATGCCATGAAAAACGTAGTCAGGCCATGGCCTGACCGCTTCCTACAGCCCTATAATGTTATGTTATAAATTACATACAATATTACAAGTTACATGCTACGTAAGGCGAGTTGCGATTTTTAAAGGCCTACCAAATGTTATTTGGGGACTGAAAAGTGTACCTTTTAAGACGACTCCAGTCCCACGATAACGGGGGAAGGTTCACCCGCCGAGGATGAATGAATCGTGATACCGGTGAGATACGGTCGTTGGTGTCATGATTTATTTGTAGCAGGCTAAAGTTAGACCCAAAATCTTCACACTGTAATCGTTCATCTTCCAGTTCTGTAGAAAAAGTACTCATTTGAATAATGATTTTCCACGGCTCAAATTTTTTAGTCTGTGAGCTTGTTAAAATGTTGGCCAACCATCCATGAAGACAAGCTACGTTTCATCACAAAATAAGTTTATCACTTCGACTTAAATTTAAAAATATATACGAATAACTGATCTTAAATACCCATATCAATAGACGAACACGACTTTCATTAAATACACTTCTGTACATTTCATGACCAAATTTGGATTGAACGGCAAAAATAAACTACGTCACAGTGATATACGAAATATTGGACATTTGCCCTCACACTTGAAAGATCCCTGGCTTTGACCTTCGATGTTACACGAGCAAGATCTTACGAAGTCATTCAAAGAGCGTTAGGTAACAAGTGACGATCGTAAGGCCTTTCATATCAGCCAGCAACAACTTGCAGACACCATCCCGTTAGCGAGACCTAACGAAGCACGTGATCACTGCCCAGATTCAGGGGCCTCAGCAGACTGCTTTCCCATTTCGTTTAAGTATCAAAAATACTTCATGAACGTAAGATCGACATAATTATGCTGTTTTATCCACTTAAAGCTGACACATGATTACTAGATATGTTCATTATTCAAAATATAATACATAATATTACACTTGACAACTGTGAGCTAAATTTCTTTACCCTGTTCTCCTTTTCCAGCAAACGAAAGACGCAAATTTATTCTCATACGTTTTTACTAATCATGGTATGCAGTTTTAGGGCAACACATTCATCCCTCCTTCTCTCTATTTCGGCCATGGACTAGTTTACTTAAGAATCAAACCAAACAACTTAGGTGAGATAAACTACTTTCTGGTCAAATACCTCCTTCGTGTCTCTCTCTCTCTTTATATCTACATAATTTACTGCCAATGTATCGTGAAAGAGAAACTGTGTCATTAAGAATTGTCTGCCATTCTTGTCTTGCTACAGATAGATTTCAAACCCAAGCCGAGTTCACATTTTTCACACACATATAAAGTAACCAGCCCTGGATTAACCGTTAAGCAAAATAAGCACGTGCTGAGGTCACCAAGAGAATGGGGCACCACAGAGTTTTTGCCAAGCTATCATGCCCTTAACTCTTTCACTGCCACACCAAACTTACTCGATTTTTTTGTAATTGTCCTTATCTGCCCATGTTCGACTTTACTCTGCATTGCTATAAAAACGTTTTCTTTGGCTCGGAGAGCGACTGAAGTTTCGAGAAACTACTAAACTGTGTATCAGAAGTAAGAAGTCATTGATTTGCGAAAGATTACTGTAAAGAGCAGAACAAAATGTTAATAAAACTTCAAGTAAAAGATGATCGTATGTTATGATGTCTAACCTTGAAAATGAAATATTTTTCTCAATCATTCCTTCTGTCGTGTCTGTTTATAAGAAACTATAGGCAGTTGAACTGTTTTGTTTTACCTTTTACTGCTTTATTCAGTCACATCTACAGAAAAATAATAGTATAATACCACATAAACATAAGTCAAACGAAATGGTGATAGAGGTGTACAGAGACGTGGCTAGTTTTATGTTTTTTCGGTTTCTGTTTTCGTACGTTATATTTGGGTGATTGTCTCGTGTGTTTTATAATAGTTTTACTTGCGTTAGTATTGCATTATTCATGTGTGTTTTTGTAATATTTTCATAAATGTGTTTCTCACTGAAGCTTTTCTGAGCTGTAATTTTTTTTTTGGCTACAAACAACGTACTGTAAAAAAACCTCCTTTGTGTATGAGTACATGTTTTGTAATTTATCATACCAAGAATAAATTTAGAAAGGAATGCCACTGTACCAATGCCACCGTTCATAGATTATATGTAACCTTTAAGAGTATTTGGGCATGTATGTATTCCCTTGCGATTATGTAATAATATAAACAGATCTGAAGTTGAGATTTACTTAAAGTATTAATACAAGGGTGCCCGCTCTTAAATGTGGTTTAAGACCGGGCACCATTGTTTTTATTCCCATTCATAAACAGCCAATAAAATTTTGTTAAATATGCCATTTTTAGACCCAAAAATGTAGGTCACAATTATATTCTCCTCATTTCTTTCTTGATCCTATCCTGACGTCATAATACCTATGCCCGGCTAGAGCCTCTTGTGATATTTTTTATGAGATAAACGAACAAACCGAAACCGACACACGGAGACAACGACGATAGACTTTTAGGTGTAATTCAACTATTTTACGACTATAAATTCAGATCAGTATGTGTTCTGTTACACTTCTGAAAAGCTGGAAAAACAATTGACTGATCGGAGCAGTCTGAAGGCGATAATTCAACCTTTTAGGTCAAATTGCGTAAGTCTTCGACATGTGCGACAACATGATTCTTAATGTTGTTATGTATACTCTATACTAGTAGTAGCACTGTGGTCATACAAAGACTCTGCAAAGAATCGACAAATGAACAAAATCAATTTAGGATTGTCTGAAATTGCATGAATTGAACAAGTTCATGTGAGCAAGGTTAGTACTGAGTACTAGGCTTAACGTTAGTTGGCTCAGATGTGATGTATTAGCATTAGGCCTAACGTTACTGTTGTTTTCTGAGAACTGAGTGAGGCCTAAATACTGTAACTAATTTAGTGTAAGTACACTGGAAATGGTACTGTAGCCTGGAGTAATGAAGTGGACTATTCCCAATTTAAAGTAATCATTTTGAATTTGCCTTCGCATCCAGGCATGCAGATAAAGTTTCAGGCATATGCCTATTTTGTTGATGTATGATTTGTTGGCTCATTTAAAGTTCCCAGGTCAAAACAACTCAAAGTTGAGGTTACAACTCATTCTTCACATATTTGATTGGGCTTAAGGTACTCTAGCCTAGGCCTAACCCAGTATTTAGTAGTACGATGTGCAGTACAGTTTACAATTGATTATATGTTATGTATGTGTACCAGTACAGAATGATCACTGTGTATATAGGCTACTGCAGTATGTGTCGTTGATTACAAATTGTTTTGGAATACGTTTTGGTTCACAAGGGATTTGCATGTCACCATTAACATTGATTCTTACATACAGCTATCATAGCAACAACCTTAATGAAACTTTAGCAATGATTGAAAACTAATTATCCTAAAATGGATTGAAGCCAGCCTCGAATGATTTTCAACCAATCAGAATGCAGAAAATAAATAAAGGTATTTATGAATTCATGTTTATGTGCTGATGGACCGAGATCCCAGAATAACTTTCTGACAATCTTTGTTTAAATGTAGACCTAGAGTTTAGTATATTTGACTGTCTTACCAATGTTTTTCTTTATGAATTTCAGTGTTTATCTAATCATTATAACTATATATGATCCATATATTATTTTGTGTTTTTTTATTTTTGTTTCTGTATTTTTCAGACTCTAAGATGAAACGTGTTCACTTAAGTGGTGCACAAAAGAGAAAACTGCCAAAAAAAACAACAACAAAAGGCTTTGCATTCAGTGGCCAAGACCAAAAAGCTGACTAATATTTCATTCAACTTACACAACACAATCTTCCAAGTCAAAACCCATCTTTGCCATCGGAAGTCATTTGTACTGCATCTGACTTTGATAAGATTGAAGTTTAACCAAATTCCACAGCTAGAAATACCATTTTGGCTATTTCAAGGTCAGAACCTCATGATGATGTTGAGGTGTCACAGGCTGGCTCAACTGACAAGCCTCACAACTGATCTCACTTTGCCTGTAAATTCTCATGATATCTTTAGTGTTAATGTTGATGCAAGTTGCTCTACAAGACAGTCTGAAGTTGAAATAATTGCTAAAAATGAAAATCTACTGGACTTTGATAAAATTCTTCAGTCTTCAAAAGATGAAGAAACTACATCAAATGATCCAGGGTTGTGGCTCCATTTCTCTGCTGATGATGTGGCTTATTGGATTGCTTGTGGACTCCCTGACTATCAACACCACATTAGGCCATTTGGCAATCTTGTCAGACTTTTAATAGTGGCAAACTAATGAGATAATGTTTGCAAAAACTTTTATTTGGGGTGAAAACCAATGGTGAGCAATATAAGAGAGAGTGGTTATTGTATTCACTATCAACAGGTTCGGTTTACTGCTTTGTTTTAAACTTTTTGTTCCTAAATTTTCCTCGCATTTTGTTGAAATAGAAGGGTTTGATGACTGGTGAAATACTATTGTACTTGACCATCATGCAAAATGCACTACTCACCAAGACTCTATGCTAACATATTTGACTTGTAGACAAGGTTTAGGCTTGCGACAAGAGTTGGAAAACAAATTAAAGAAGAGTGCACTTACTGGGAACACGTCTTGGAGCGTGTAATAGTTGTTATTAGTACGTTAGCTGAACGTAGCCTGGCTTTTTGAGGAACTGATGAAAAGATTGGTTCACTGCAGAATGAGAATTTGTTAGGGCTGATTGAGCTCATAAGTCAGTTTGATCCATTTTTCATGTTTCAAGTGTAAACGATTTTATCATTACCCCTTGATGTTAGCTCTCTTACATAATTTGTTTCTTTATAAAGCTTATGTTCAGGATGAAACAGGAATTACCAGCCAATTATAAATAATTAAAAATTCAATAAAGGAAGTAAATGTAAGGTTGGTTAATAAACTTATAAAAATAATTTAAACAAGCTAGTAGGGATGACAGTAGCATCACTACTACATGACCCCACAGATAAGAATTAACACGTAACAATATATATATATAACTGTTCATTTAACATTGGACTACAATATGTTCCTGTACCATCCATACCATCTTGTTGTATTGTTATATATATAACTGTTCAATTAACATTAGACTACAGTATGTTCCTGTACCATCCATACCATCTTGTTGTATTGTTATATATATAACTGTTCAATTAACATTAGACTACAGTATGTTCCTGTACCATCCATACCATCTTGTTGTATTGTTATATATATAACTGTTCAATTAACATTAGACTACAGTATGTTCCTGTACCATCCATACTTGTTGTATTGTTATATATATAACATCTTGTTGTATTGTTCCTATATATGTAACTATACAATTAACATTTATTGACTACAGTATGTTCCTGTACCATCCATCCATACAATTAACACTCTTGTTTGTACCATTACCATCTTGTTTATTGTTATATATAACTATACAATTAACATTAGACTACAGTATGTTCCTGTACCATCCATACCATCTTGTTGTATTGTTATATATATAACTATACAATTAACATTGGACTACAATATCTTCCTGTACCATCCATACCATCTTGTTGTATTGTTATATATATAACTGTACAATTAACATTACCATCCATACCATCTTGTTGTATTGTTATATATATAACTATACAATTAACATTAGACTACAGTATGTTCCTGTACCATCCATACCATCTTGTTGTATTGTTATATATATAACTATACAATTAACATTGGACTACAGTATGTTCCTGTACCATCCATACCATCTTGTTGTATTGTTATATATATAACTGTACAATTAACATTGGACTACAGTATGTTCCTGTACCATCCATACCATCTTGTTGTATTGTTATATATATAACTATACAATTAACATTGGACTACAGTATGTTCCTGTACCATCCATACCATCTTGTTGTATTGTTATATATATAACTATACAATTAACATTGGACTACAGTATGTTCCTGTACCATCCATACCATCTTGTTGTATTGTTATATATATAACTATACAATTAACATTGGACTACAGTATGTTCCTGTACCATCCATACCATCTTGTTGTATTGTATCAATTAACATTGGACTACAGTATGTTCCTGTACCATCCATGTACCAGTATGTTCCCATACCATCTTGTTGTATTGTATATATATATAACTACAGTATGTTCCAATTAACATAAGACTACAGTATGTTCCTGTTATATATATAACTATACAATTAACATTGGACTACAGTATGTTCCTGTACCATACCATCATCTTGTTGTATTATACAATTAACATAAGACTACAGTATGTTCCTGTACCATCCATACCATCTTGTTGTATTGTTATATATATAACTATACAATTAACATTGGACTACAGTATGTTCCTGTACCATCCATACCATCTTGTTGTATTGTTATATATATAACTATACAATTAACATTGGACTACAGTATGTTCCTGTACCATCCATACCATCTTGTTGTATTGTTATATATATAACTATACAATTAACATTGGACTACAGTATGTTCCTGTACCATCCATACCATCTTGTTGTATTGTTATATATATAACTATACAATTAACATTGGACTACAGTATGTTCCTGTACCATCCATACCATCTTGTTGTATTGTTATATATATAACTATACAATTAACATTGGACTACAGTATGTTCCTGTACCATCCATACCATCTTGTTGTATTGTTATATATATAACTATACAATTAACATTGGACTACAGTATGTTCCTGTACCATCCATACCATCTTGTTGTATTGTTATATATATAACTATACAATTAACATTGGACTACAGTATGTTCCTGTACCATCCATACCATCTTGTTGTATTGTTATATATATAACTATACAATTAACATTGGACTACAGTATGTTCCTGTACCATCCATACCATCTTGTTGTATTGTTATATATATAACTGTTCAATTAACATAAGACTACAGTATGTTCCTGTACCATCCATACCATCTTGTTGTATTGTTATATATATAACTATACAATTAACATTGGACTACAGTATGTTCCTGTACCATCCATACCATCTTGTTGTATTGTTATATATATAACTATACAATTAACATTGGACTACAGTATGTTCCTGTACCATCCATACCATCTTGTTGTATTGTTATATATATAACTGTTACAATTAACATATCTTGTTCTAGACTACAGTATGTTCCTGTACCATCCATACCATCTTGTTGTATTGTTATATATATAACTATACAATTAACATTGGACTACAGTATGTTCCTGTACCATCCATACCATCTTGTTGTATTGTTATATATATATGTTCCTGTACTATACAATTAACATTAACATTGGACTACAGTATGTTCCTGTACCATCCATACCATCTTGTTGTATTGTTATATATATAACTATACAATTAACATTGGACTACAGTATGTTCCTGTACCATCCATACCATCTTGTTGTATTGTTATATATATAACTATACAATTAACATTGGACTACAGTATGTTCCTGTACCATCCATACCATCTTGTTGTATTGTTATATATATAACTTACAATTAACATTGGACTACAGTATGTTCCTGTACCATCCATACCATCTTGTTGTATTGTTATATATATAACTATACAATTAACATTGGACTACAGTATGTTCCTGTACCATCCATACCATCTTGTTGTATTGTTATATATATAACTATACAGTATGTTCCTGTACCATCCATACTTGTTGTATTGTTATATATATAACTGGACTACAGTATGTTCCTGTACCATCCATACCATCTTGTTGTATTGTTATATATATAACTACAGTACAATTAACATTGGACTACAGTATGTTCCTGTACCATCCATACCATCTTGTTGTATTGTTATATATATAACTATACAATTAACATTGGACTACAGTATGTTCCTGTACCATCCATACCATCTTGTTGTATTGTTATATATATAACTATACAATTAACATTGGACTACAGTATGTTCCTGTACCATCCATACCATCTTGTTGTATTGTTATATATATAACTATACAATTAACATTAGACTACAGTATGTTCCTGTACCATCCATACCATCTTGTTGTATTGTTATATATATAACTATACAATTAACATTATATATCCATATATATAACTATACAATTAACATTGGACTACAGTATGTTCCTGTACCATCCATACCATCTTGTTGTATTGTTATATATATAACTATACAATTAACATTGGACTACAGTATGTTCCTGTACCATCCATACCATCTTGTTGTATTGTTTATATATATAACTATACAATTAACATTGGACTACAGTATGTTCCTGTACCATCCATACCATCTTGTTGTATTGTTATATATATAACTATACAATTAACATTGGACTACAGTATGTTCCTGTACATTGGACATCCATACCACCATCTTGTTGTATTGTTATATATATAACTATACAATTAACATTGGACTACAGTATGTTCCTGTACCATCCATACCATCTTGTTGTATTGTTATATATATAACTATACAATTAACATTGGACTACAGTATGTTCCTGTACCATCCATACCATCTTGTTGTATTGTTATATATATAACTATACAATTAACATTGGACTACAGTATGTTCCTGTACCATCCATACCATCTTGTTGTATTGTTATATATATAACTATACAATTAACATTGGACTACAGTATGTTCCTGTACCATCCATACCATCTTGTTGTATTGTTATATATATAACTATACAATTAACATTGGACTACAGTATGTTCCTGTACCATCCATACCATCTTGTTGTATTGTTATATATATAACTATACAATTAACATTGGACTACAGTATGTTCCTGTACCATCCATACCATCTTGTTGTATTGTTATATATATAACTATACAATTAACATTGTTCCTGACTACAGTATGTTCCTGTACCATCCATACCATCTTGTTGTATTGTTATATATATAACTATACAATTAACATTGGACTACAGTATGTTCCTGTACCATCCATACCATCTTGTTGTATTGTTATATATATAACTATACAATTAACATTGGACTACAGTATGTTCCTGTACCATCCATACCATCTTGTTGTATTGTTATATATATAACTATACAATTAACATTGGACTACAGTATGTTCCTGTACCATCCATACCATCTTGTTGTATTGTTATATATATAACTATACAATTAACATTGTATTGACTACAGTATGTTCCTGTACCATCCATACCATCTTGTTGTATTGTTATATATATAACTATACAATTAACATTGGACTACAGTATGTTCCTGTACCATCCATACCATCTTGTTGTATTGTTATATATATAACTATACAATTAACATTGGACTACAGTATGTTCCTGTACCATCCATACCATCTTGTTGTATTGTTATATATATAACTATACAATTAACATTGGACTACAGTATGTTCCTGTACCATCCATACCATCTTGTTGTATTGTTATATATATAACTATACAATTAACATTGGACTACAGTATGTTCCTGTACCATCCATACCATCTTGTTGTATTGTTATATATATAACTATACAATTAACATTGGACTACAGTATGTTCCTGTACCATCCATACCATCTTGTTGTATTGTTATATATATAACTATACAATTAACATTGGACTACAGTATGTTCCTGTACCATCCATACCATCTTGTTGTTATATATATAACTATACAATTATTATACAATTAACATTGGACTACAGTATGTTCCTGTACCATCCATACCATCTTGTTGTATTGTTATATATATAACAATTAACATTGGACTACAGTATGTTCCTGTACCATCCATACCATCTTGTTGTATTGTTATATATATAACTATACAATTAACATTGGACTACAGTATGTTCCTGTACCATCCATACCATCTTGTTGTATTGTTATATATATAACTATACAATTAACATAAGACTACAGTATGTTCCTGTACCATCCATACCATCTTGTTGTATTGTTATATATATAACTATACAATTAACATTGGACTACAGTATGTTCCAGTACCATCCATACCATCTTGTTGTATTGTTATATATATAACTGTTCAATTAACATAAGACTACAGTATGTTCCTGTACCATCCATACCATCTTGTTGTATTGTTATATATATAACTATACAATTAACATTGGACTACAGTATGTTCCTGTACCATCCATACCATCTTGTTGTATTGTTATATATATAACTATATAATTAACATTGGACTACAGTATGTTCCTGTACCATCCATACCATCTTGTTGTATTGTTATATATATAACTGTTCAATTAACATTAGACTACAGTATGTTCCTGTACCATCCATACCATCTTGTTGTATTGTTATATATATAACTATACAATTAACATTGGACTACAGTATGTTCCTGTACAATCCATACCATCTTGTTGTATTGTTATATATATAACTATACAATTAACATTGGACTACAGTATGTTCCTGTACCATCCATACCATCTTGTTGTATTGTTATATATATAACTATACAATTAACATTGGACTACAGTATGTTCCTGTACCATCCATACCATCTTGTTGTATTGTTATATATATAACTATACAATTAACATTAGACTACAGTATGTTCCTGTACCATCCATACCATCTTGTTGTATTGTTATATATATAACTATACAATTAACATTGGACTACAGTATGTTCCTGTACCATCCATACCATCTTGTTGTATTGTTATATATATAACTGTTCAATTAACATTAGACTACAGTATGTTCCTGTACCATCCATACCATCTTGTTGTATTGTTATATATATAACTATACAATTAACATTGGACTACAGTATGTTCCTGTACCATCCATACCATCTTGTTGTATTGTTATATATATAACTATACAATTAACATTGGACTACAGTATGTTCCTGTACCATCCATACCATCTTGTTGTGTTGTTATATATATAACTATACAATTAACATTGGACTACAGTATGTTCCTGTACCATCTGTACCATCTTGTTGTATTGTTATATATATATAACTATACAATTAACATTGGACTACAGTATGTTCCTGTACCATCTTGTTGTATTGTTTTATTCAAGGATTGATTTTCTCACATTCACTTCCTTTTTTTAACCTTTTCTTGTTTCATCTGTAGGTTTCCTTCATACTCTTGTAGTGCACGAATTATCAGATTTGATGAAGGTAAGAGAGCCCATGAACAAATTAAATTACTACCAACACAGATGTCTTTATCAGGTGGTTTTCCTGATGCTGACAGTAGGTTAGCAGCTGTGATGTGTTATTAAAACTAAATCGTAATTAGTACCAAGTAATGCTGAAACGGGAACTTTAAAAGAGATGGAATTCATGCTGGACGCAATCTAAACGCAAACCTTCGAAAAAATAACACAAGTGGACGGCGTCTATCCATAGACACTGCAATACAAACAAGCTTACTATCTATTGTCACCAGAGAAAAACAACAACAAAAGAAATCGTTAACATTTGTTTCAGTTCATAAAATAAGTAAATACAGTTTAATGATACTATCAGAATGATTATGCAGTCTAAAGAAGTGCTGTCTTTTTTATTCATGGGTCTGAATGTTTCGCTCTTCTATGTAAAATATTTTCTCAACCCAAACGAGCCGTTTTTGCATATAAATTTCTCAACAAGTGGGTTTCTCGACATCACTGATTAATGATTGTATTCAATATAAAAGAAACCTCCCAAGCCCTGGCCTTTTTTAAAGAATTGTTCGTATATTAAAGTTTTTATTCTGTATACTGAATAGACAGGCAATCAAGGGTTTTCTAAAACAGTATTTAATATTTTCATAACTATCAAATATGTCCTCGTCTGTAATAAAAGCATTGGTCAGATGGACAGTTTCTTGTTCCATGTTGGTAAGAATTTGCTTCCGCTGTAAGTCGTTATAAACCAGAATTGTGAAAGAGAGGTTGATGTTTATTATGACCAAAGCCAAAAAAATGGGGTCAAAAAGCCGTTTCCAGTAAAAATAGAAACAGAGTAGAAAATAATAAATTTCTGTTAATTTGAAAAGATGGTTAGTATATTTTAGATAAAAGGTCTTAGAGATTCTTCGTGGAAAAGTTCTATTAAAACCCAATCATGGAGCAGAAATGGAAGTCAGTAATTCTTCTTTGTTATGTGGTTAAAACTAAAAGCCTGATATTCATTATTTGTTGTTCTTAGAACACTCCTGTTAATATCATAAAGGTGAATTTTTAACAAATTTAATAATTGCCTTACAAACTATACTTTGGTTAGGTATTATTCCTGTGTAGTTGCCGTATTTTTAAACACTTTAGTTTTTGAGCAAAAAATGAAACAAAATATGCGGTCCTCGAACTCATGTTCCTCTTGGTCGTTCGGCTGTTTCCGTGACGTTTTACAACTATGACGTAATAGTTGCCAAACACTCTTCGTTGCGCGCCGATCAATTTGTTCCTTTCAGTTCTGGTGTTTTATGTAAATCTATCGGTGATTTTTTCGGATTACATACTTTGTGAGACTAATTTTGTCTTGATATTGCTACTTTATGTTTGTTTTATGATAACATGGTTTACTGCGTTGCTTATGTTTGTAAAAACGGTTCGGCATCGGGCAAAAGCTTCTTTTCGTTTCTGTGCAAGGAGAAGGAACCGACAAGGTGGCGACAGTGGGTTCAGATAGTCTATAGGAAGAACTGGACTCCTTCACACCATACAAAACTTTGTAAAGACCACTTTGAACGCTCATGTTTTGTATCGGATCCCACTGTTTTGGATTCCGTGGGTTTCAAGCCAGGCAGGTTGAGACTGAAAAAAACCATCGGCAGTAGACAGGATCGTCCCTACCATTTTTCCTCGTGTAGAGCTGAGGACTGATCTCAGTCTGCAGCGTACAGGTTCCACCCATCTGAAGCCATCCCTTGTCATCACGAAAAGAACGAACTTATTCTTTTCATAAGAATAATGTATAATGTTTTTATACAGTATAAAGTGATAAACAATAACTAGTATAATATAATAATTTAAAAATTAAAAGTTTTTGAAGAATGTAGCTAGACATACACATTTCACATTCATGAGCGTGTTTTGCATTTGTGGCACCTGAAAGTCAGTGAAACCTTGATTTCCTAGTCTAGACAGTGGACAAATCTATCCCAAATAGAGTATATTCCAAGTTTAAAAGCTAGTAGATCATTCTGTAGATGTTTTTGTATCATTTTTACATATGGAAAAGTGTGAAGAATACCATTTTTCAAATTTAACATTTCAAGATAAATTGAAATAAGATTATGTCTTGAGCATGTTGAAGTAACCTAGTACATCTTATGTATTTAAAAAATACATTCTGTACTTGTAAACAATCAAATATAAACTCCATAACATATTTCCATAACTCATCATAATAAAATTAATCTTAACACAGTACTTTGACATTGTCATATTAAATGTAAATTTTATAAAGTTTGAATTGATATGGCGCTACTCAACACTGTTCAGAACACAAAGTCAAAACAGACTCCGCCTCTGTTTCTCCGTATGTACTGGCTATGTTTATTTACATTCAACGCGCTGGCGTTGGCAGTTTGTTTGGCAACTATTACGTCACAGTACTTTTCCTAGCGGGAAACGTAAAAACTAAAACGTTCGGATTGCCGCTCGGAAAGGGTTCTTTCGGCACCAAGTTCTATGTTTCATTTATTAGCACACATGTTTTATAAAAAAATGTGATCCTGCAAAATTAATCAGTATGAGTAGTTCTTTTGACTGCAAAGTTTTCTTTTTTTTCTGTAAAATTCACCTTTAATGTCCAATTATGCATATATGTCTAAAGAGGAATAATTTTTTTACCAGCTTTTCACCAATTCAATGTGAGATGCTAGCTATTTTAGGAGATGACTTACGATATTATATCGGAAGTTAACATTTTCCTAAATTGAAAACGTATTTTGGTTAGATATTTACCTCTTGTCACAAAATAGTTTTCATGCTTAGTACTGCTCTATATTGGTGTAAATTTTTAACACTTGCCACTAGCCCTCTTCTGTATACCCACTCGTAAATTATCAAGTGCGCCATAATGTTTATCATAGCTATTGTTATAGTAGTGTGACACAATCCCTATCATAAACAGCACCCTCTCTATATTTATTAATTACTTCAAGGCTAATCAGAAGTGGAGAGGCTGGATGAGAAATGCTAGAGGAGGTAAGTATCTTTTGAAAATACATTTTCAGTTTAGGAAAATGTTAACTTACAATATACTTTAACTCTTCTCATAAAACAGCTAGTTCCACACTGAACTGTTGGAGAGCCAGTAAAAAAATGATCCACACTTAGGAAGCACCCAAAGAATGACAATGAGGTGTGGGAACAAAAATAAAACATCACATCTCAGCAGCAGACTGCATCACATCTGATACAACTATATTCTTCACTGTTTTATGGCTATGTCGCGAACACAAAATTTAAAACCTATTAATGAGATTGAGATCTCTAGGTGTTCAGTAGATAGGGCACAACAGACCACGATAGCAATTCAACCTCATTCAACATCTGGCAAAATCTGGAATTGTACAACAGTAGGCAGAGGATCAGCTACATTTCAAAATAGAAATTGGTAGGAAAGCCAAGGTTCCATATCTATATCTGTTTCCACTTGCTCTCATTTCAAACGACCACTTGATCCATCACGAACCAACACGTAGTGGGTGGATGGTAGAAAGTAGAAAAGCTCAAGTGTGATGACATCTTTGGTCCAAAATATGGCATCATTAGATGTAGTTCTTCCAGGCTCTGGAAGGAGGAGGATATTTGGACACATGTAAATAGCAATACATGTGCTACATCCAGCTGTAACCAACATTAGATACGTAGGGAACTAACACTCGCGAAATGGTAGGAAGAGGGACCACAAACATGAGATGCATCTTCAATCCAAAACTTGATGCCATTGGGCATTTTTCACCCAGTCCATGGTACGAATGCAGTATATATATGAACGGAAACAAGCCCCCAAAAATTAAGCCTACCACATGGATTAAAAGAATTTCCAGGATACAGGATATAATGTGAGATAGAAAATGTATTATGGGTTTTGAAGGCAACTGTGTAAGTAAGACCCACATTGTTGTGAGGATACACTGTCTCTCAGTCTTAATCTGTATTATAGCCGCCTTTACCATGTTGATCCTTTCAATTTATGCAGCATCTTTAACTTAATTTTAGTTTGGTGGTGTTTTTGTTAATTTTTAAATTCCACTTATCACACGTTTATATTTGTTCTTTCTAACACAGTCCTTCCTTTTGATTTAATTTTGCTAAAATGTTTAAGTATTAAATTTCTATATATATAGTTGTGACACGGGGAAGTGCTTCAACCAAACCAGGCAGTATCTGAAATTGTGCATCGGGTTTGAGGTAGGAACGGTGTCACGCCATCGACACATTATTCTAATTGTGACTAAGTCATCTTCAACCAACATCAGACCCACCAGAAATGTACAGCTGAGAAATGGAGGAATGTCACAGTGAGAAAAAGCAATATGTTAGATAGCTATATATTAATATGTCGTAATGCCACAAACAAAACCTGGCACCATCTGGAATTGTACATCACGTCCATGTTAGGAAGTGCTATATGCTATGGACACTCACAGAATATCACCGTCCTACTTACAACTGAATACAGCACACAGAAGGACAGGCCTCTATAATCTACCACCCCACTAGCTGGGAACTTTTCAGTGGCATGATTTTCATACTCCACCAGGAGAAAGGAAGGGAAAATGTTTTGGATAGTCCAGAAGATGTGTTAGAGGAGACAGTGCAATGAGTGACTGAGATACCATATTTAAAAAAAAACCAGAGAAACCACATCAACAGATTTGATCAACTAACACTTGGTGACATTTCGAATTGTACATCAGGTATGTGATAAGAAGAGTTTCGGTGCTACAGAGCATCAGAGATGGGCAGCAATCTCTGTCTGCTTTACCAGGACAAATATATTTATGAAGCAAACGATCATTAGATCATTAGAGTTTCGGTGCTACAGAGCATCAGAGATGGGCAGCAATCTCTGTCTGCTTTACCAGGACAAATATATTTATGAAGCAAACGATCATTAGAGAAAATTGCTAGCAGTCCTGTGGAACACCACATCTTTACAATACGCACTATGTGTAGCCTAGTCCTGAAAAGTAATAGTTTTGGAATGATTGACGACTAAATAGAGACACACAACTAACAGCTAGTGTTAGTGGAATTGTAAATCAGGTCTGCAGTAGGAAGAGTTACAATGTAATTGATATTGATCATAGTCACAGGATGGGCAGTGTGAATTAAAAAAGTCTGATTATGCACCACATGCCACAGTGTGAGATTCACAATATACTGACAAAAGGTCCGGTAAATAAAGAAATGACAACAACATAGTAAACAAAAACTAAATCTGTAATATCAAGTTAAATATTGACAAACTCCCAAGGAAAAACAACAACAATGTGTAGAGGGTGCACTCCCATTGGTAAAGAGTTGCTGTGTAATCAATCATTTACATGTAGATATACAGAAGTGTGGGATGGAATGCTAGTGCTAAATGTTGAAAGTTTGTGACAATAGAGGACAGCACCAATTAAAATCCTATTTTGTGAGCAAAGTAATGCACCATTTTGGAATTCAGAATTTCCATTTCTATTCAAATTTATCGCCCACTCTTTTTTATTCTTGATAAATAGTTATTACTTACACATAATTCATTCTGATCCTCTTTGAATGCATAGATAAGAAAGCTCTGTTTGTAAGTAACTAGCTTCAATGCAAATAAGCGTGTACAACAGGATAAATTGTTGAAGATTTTCTATCTTTATTTTATTACTTTTTGTTTAACTACATCTGGTAATTATTAGTAATTGACTGGAATATATTACAATAGACCAGAATATATTATGTATAGTATTCATGTGTAAAACAGGTAATCATTCTAGAATATTTAGATAAAAATATCGTGAATATTTAATTTCATTTAATAATTTATGTTAATTTTTTTTTTATTAAGGCAGCAGTACTTACCTCTATTGATCAGCTGGACTGTACATTTCTATACTAGTCATTAATGTAATTTCTGTTTTGTTAATTACTTAAAAATGCTAAGCCATTTTTAATGGCTGAAATGGTCCAGCTGTAATGATAATCTTGCTTAAACTCTCTCATGAAATTTGATCGTGGAGTTTTGTATATTTTATTGTGGCCTGTGTTTAATGAGTTAATATCTAAATTGGTATAAACTTATTCTCTGGAATAGATCAATTTGTAAGAAAGATTACAGAAATATCAACGTAACCAACTTAAGTAGAAAACATCTTTAAAATAAACACTCTAATATATACCTAAACACTTCAATACTAATTTTTATTATAATCTTTAAATTTATTAACCTCTGAACTTTATTCCAACTTTTAACTTTACAGTACGTATTTGGGAAAACAGTGAATTTTATCTAATGAGCTTGACTAAAAGGAAACTAATGTTTATTTGTATACATAATATAAACTTCTTACCAATAATTAAAGAAATATTATGGGGTTGAGAAATAAATGTAGCCAGTTAAGAAAGATAAAATTAATGTTTTATCAATCACTAAACCAGGAAAAGTCAAAGAAAGAGCCCACATGTTTTTTTGAGACGAACTAGAAGCTGGAAATCTTCTGTCTTACACATTTGTGTGTGTGCTTCTCCATTTAAAATTGTTGTAACTGATGTTCAAGAAACAGAGTCAGTTACTCTATGAACTTCACTTATGTTGGAACTTCTTCTTATATTAGTTTGTCGTGTTTTATATCAGTCATAAAACTGTTAGTTCCTAACGTCAGTTGACTCTGAGCAAGGTAAAAGAACAGGGGCGTAGATTTTTTTACACCCGATGGGAGGGATGATTTTTACAACCACTTATGTGAACTGTTCAATTTACAAATTGGTAATCTCTAATTACGTGAACCTGAAAGCTGTAAACATGCAGTCACAGAGTAATCTTGTTGCCACGACACTTCATGGTTTCCATGTAGGTTTGTATAAGTGAGGTGTTGTGAACAGTTTTCAAAATGTTAATAGAATAAAGACAAATGTATCACAAATTAACTGCCACATGAATTTATTCCTGCACACTGCACAGTATAAAAGATGGCCATTATACTCGACAAGGTTACTAATAACTTTCATTGCATGAATTACGTTTTCAAATATTAATAAAATTAGTAATTACCCTTGATAAGTTTATATCTACTGAAAAACTGTTAATGTTGTTTGATAAAAATAATTAAAATGTCTTTGCGAACTCTTGAAAATTACACATCAATACAATGTAGCACATAATTATTCATACTTTTCATTGAAGTAAGATTCATTTAGTCCTCTAGTCTACATGTTCCCAAACGTAGACCTCCTTTGTGATGATCTGTTTATGAATTCTTTCATAAGCTCTTCTATATTTATCTTGTCGACCTCATTTTTTCGAGTGTGACAAACAGCCACATGGTTGAGGCGGCACTGAGACATAGTTGACCTTAACCACATCTTCAACCGTCTTAATTCAGAAAAGATGCGTTCACATTCGCACCTGGATACTGGACATACAAGCAAAATTTTCATGAGAAGAAACCATTCACTAAACATCTGCTGGATTGTTTCTTTGCATTTTACAGTAAGCATCCTTCGCACCTTTCAGAGATACTGTTTTTGTTGTTCCTTTGAACATAGACAACTGAAACTCGAGCCGTTGTGCTGAGATTTCTGGATAGAACTTTATAACCGAGTTGTCAATCTTGCCAGATGTGATCATGTTCTCAAGTGCCAGATATTGCCTCAAGTCATTGTTGTCTACATTGAATCCAGTGGTCAGATGTTCTATAACTGTGTCCACAAATTCAAAATATTAGCTTCTGTAGTAATCTCTAGCTGTTGCAGAATGGTGTGCTGAGCCATCACCTGTGATCCTTCTGCGGGGTTTGCGAATGCGTGGTAGTTCGATAGGCACCAGATTTAGGAAAGTTACCTATTTTTCAGTTTCATCAAATATCTTGTTGTAATTTTCCTCTGTTCGCAATACCCGCAATTGCTCAACTGTCATTGCAGATACTTTAATCATGCCAGATAGTGTCGCTAATTTTGCTTGGAATGCACGGTTTAGTTCCTCTAATGCAGCTAATGGATGCTGAGCCATCAACAATCCTAAAACTGTCTTTCCTTTGTCAAATCTGTCCGGCAGACCTTGTGCTTTCACTGCTACATCTGATTTTTCATTTGCTAATTCAGACAAAGAATTAACAGTGTCACTATAGTGATCATTAGCACATGTAATTGCAGATAGGCGGCACAACCAGCGTGTTGGACACAGTGGGCGGATGTATTTAACTGGACCATTGTGGGTGTCTGACGATACAATATTTTCAACGATTGTCTTGTATTTCCCTAGCCTATGAAGCAAGACGCCAAGTTCATGTACCCACTGGATAGAATCTCGAACACATTCACAAGCTTCAACTGCATGTTTCATAATTAAATTAGCCTTGTGTGCTCTGCAGTGAAAAAACAAAGCTGACGGTTGCTTCTCTTTTATTTTTGCCTGACATCCACTGTACGTATCACTCATGTTAGCGGCTCCATCATAAGTTTGTGCTCTTAATCCTGACAGATTGAGTCTAGTCAGTACATCAAGTATAGTCGAGGCTATTGTTTCACCAGTTGTACTGGAAACACTGTACAAACCAAGAAATGTCTCATGAACGTCAAGGTTCTAATCTACGTATCGTACACATATTGCTTCCTGTTTGGCACCTGTAACATCTTGAGTGCTATAAATCATGAATGCAAAGATTTTACTTTGCTGCAGTTCGTGTGCTATGTTCCTCAGTATTTGATGGCTGATTATCTCTATTATTTCATTCTGAGCCTGGGGTGATGTGAATGTGGTTTTCTTTGACAAGTAGGCCGTCAACTCAGGATCTTCCTCTTCCAGGAGCTTCATTAACTGCAGAAAGTTCCCCATCCGTATCAGTATGTCCACGTAATGCTAAACCTTGACACAGTAAGAAACGTAATCTTCTGAATATTTTGTCTAAACTTCTTTTGTATTCTTCCTGATGCTTCTTTTTTTCCATCATGTAGCTGGACAGTCACTGAAGTTACATCCAGTGAACCTTCTTGAGATATAGCGAATCTGTGCTGAGAGGAGGATTGTTGTTCGTTGAATTTTTGTTTTGCCTTTTTCCAGTTGCAAAAACCGGTGGATATGAAGGTATACTCTTCAATTTCCCTGTAAAAGGGCCTCTATTTTCCGCCTTGGAACAATGAAAGCATACGACTTTTTGAGTCTGATTGTCGAAGTGCAGCCATGGGAACTCATCAAATCACTTGTCCTGGAAGTTGATATTTTGAGATTTTGCTTTCTGTCGTGGTATTAGTTGTGCGTCTGGATGATATGGTTTTCCATACTGTATCTGTGGAGTGTCAGGTTTTTCATTACTGCACAAAATTGTTTCACAACTCTCTGGTGGTTCATGATGTGCAATAGTTCCACAATCATTTTCAGACTCATCCTCTGATGATCATGGTATTTCCTCTGTATGGCAAGTTTCTATTCCTTTGCTTGTCCTCCCGCTAGTACAGCATTATGTCTACAGATTTACAACGCTAAACTTAGGGGTTCGATTCCCCTCGGTGGGCTCAGCAGATAGCCCGATGTGGCTTTGCTAAAAGAAAACACAGCACTTTTTTGTTTGAGGTTGTTTGATTATCTGCATCTGCATTGTCACTTGTTTTCCTAATAACTGGCTTGAAGAACTGTCTAATATCAGAAAGTTTCAGACGCTTGCTTGTCATAATTGGAATCTGTTTCCCAGATGACTCAACAGACTAAAATACAGTCTTCATTGAAAAACTCTAACGTACAACGAACGAAGAAAGAACAAAATGGAAGTAGGACTGAACTGTAGAATGTATTTAAGTCGAACGCGCGAACCTCACAGTGACTACCGAGCCGACTGACCACCTGGGCATCGCTGGGACAATAATGTGTGCTAGTTACAACACAAGTAATTGCAAATGTCTCGAAAAATATTTAAACAATCACAAATATATTATATTACTGTTAAAGCTCATAAAACACGTTGTGATATAATGTCTGTAAGCACGTCTATTAAATAAAAACACCTAAACAAAAACTAGCAATACAATTCGAGTAGAGGCTTCAGGCCATTGAAATCGCTCCTTTTGTGTTCTAATTATACAAGAAAATACAATATTTTTACTATCTATGATAAGAGAATATATTGTTCTTTTACCATAAAGCACCAGCACTTTATTAGAGGGCGGTGATAATCTCAAATTTCATGGATTACCGAGGGCCACAAATACAAGTCTAATGAGCCCTGTTGTGAAATCGAGGCTCAGACTAGAGAGAGTGGAGGGGGTGATGTAGGGCGCGTCTGGATCCGAGCGGCCCGAACCTGTCGTTAACTGTACACTAAACGTACACTATGGTCAGCGGCTTTGGCAGCTAAGGAGAGTAAGGCGCTTGACAATAAAACCGGCGAGACATGCATAAGAACAAATGGCGTATGAAAACCGCACAATATCCACATAAGATTGATGCAGCTACAAGCTACAAATGGCCTGCCAGATCTAGCTCACAGGAGTTTACGCTTGGGAGTAATATTTTCGAATTTCATGCTCTGTTCAATCTGTTGTGATTAAAATTTTGCTTAATCTTGCACTACGTACAAGACGTAGGTAGATTTTGTGATCGTGCTTGTAAGCTTTGCATGTATACTTAGGCCTACTGACTAATACTTAACGAACTATCACTTAGATCGAAAAGCTTAGAAGCATGCCAATATGAAAGATGTACATTTCGGCTACTGAAAAAGCCTACATCCAGGCCTAATTATGCAATTCGATTAGTAAGAACACGAGAATCACAAGAACAAACACACAATTTCTAGGCCTGTGATGCAATAAAACGAATCAACAGACCAAACTGTAGGGAGGGATGATTGTATGCACCTTACTTCCCACCTAAAATGAAGGGGGATGTATCCCCAGGATCTACGCCCCTGTAAAAGAAGCAGAGAGGAGAAATAAAGTTGGCTTTGACAATTTTGCTATAGACAAAATGGATGGATAAACAGTAAGCCATTTATTTGTTATTATGTTTAGTTACAGCAAACTATATTAGTACAGATGTTAAATTATACGAAATAATGGTTCTAATATAATTAAATCTAGATAGTGATGACGTAATCACATGTTGAAATTTTGTAACACTGGCACGGTATATTTGTTAAAATCCTATGGACAGTCGTAACATGATGGTTTTGATATAGACATTGATACATTGATCATACGTGGAGTGTAGTATCCGCCTTCGTCAAACACGAAATAAAACTGTGAAGTAAGATTTGTTCAGTAAAATAATTTGTGAAGTTATAAAGTTAAATTAGAAAAAAGTGTAAATAATTATTGCATGATGTCATTCTTTTTAAGACACATGAATGGTCAGAAAATGTAATTAATAATATAGTGATGAGTATTGTATTTAGACTGATTTAATTAAGACGATGTAATCAAGTAATACATTAATGATTTAAACCGATCAAATATATTAATGTTGAGACATGTTACACTGGCTCACCATTGAATGACATTATAGCTGCTTGTCATGGCGGCCTATCACGCGCTAGCTAGTAACACCTAAGAAACTATTGTCATCTTCAATGGTAACATCATTTCTTCCTTTTCCTTCCCTCTCACCGAGGTAGCCAATCAGCGTGAGGTACATCCTTTGGGCGGTAGATTGACTCGCTAACTACAAATATTTTTTCTCCAAGCTCTGAACAATTCGTCAACTAGTATTTCAGACAAAATAAAACAATATATATATATATATATACAGTACTTACTTGATTTGTTTGTATTTAAATAGTGTGCTTTCATGATCAAATTATCAGTCCTACTATTTCATTGTTGTTTCAAACCAATAACTGGTAATTAAGTTTCTGATGACAACTTAAGAAAATAATTACTAAAATGTTTTGAAAATGTTGACGAACGTGGGGAAGGGGAAATTGCACACTTCACATACCAGTATATCTAACAGAGTACTCCACATACCAGTATATCTAACAGAGTACTCCACTACACATACCAGTATATCTAACAGAGTACTCCTTGTTGGATTTAATAGTTCCTTTTTCCAAATGGATATCTATGGAAGTTGTTACCCTGTATAAATCATAAGGAGCAGTGTACCATGGGATTCACATGCATGATACAGAGCAGAGTACCATGAGACTCACATACATGGTACAGAATAGTGTACCATGGGATTCACATGCATAATACGGAGCAGTATACCATGGGATTCACATGCATCATCATAGAGAGCAGTGTATCATGGGATTAAGGTGTACACTCTGTATCTGAACTAGCACTGACTCACTGGGGACAAAAGTAAAGTAAATCTTTCCACAACATTTTACAACCGAAAGTGGATGAAATTATTTTCTTCAAGTGTGTATGTGTTGATGATATAGTAAAACCACTCTGGGCTATCTGCTTGACCCACTGAGGGAAATCGAACCACACTTTTAGTACTCTAGATCCGAAAACTTACCACTTTTCCATCAGTGGACCCTGATGGTAATCATAAAAACAGTTCAAAATGAAAAAAAAAACAGTACAACTCCTTTTGTGTCAAGTCACCAGTTGAGAGTGCATATGAAGGACATTTTTTGTGTAACTTAATGCAAAAAGTATGTGATATGTAAAACATTATTTTCGCCGCATGACAGTCGCCGAAAATTAACAAAACGAAGATAATTTATGTCGCGCGTGTTATTTAGAAGAAAAGATAAAATGATAAGACACAGGATATCCTTTTCGTGACGTATCAGTAAGAGTGGATAATATGTAAGTAGTGCGGTTTGTATTATGTCACTAACCAAGAGTATACAAGATGACTACCCCTTAGCGATATGTGTACTCGTATATAACTAACTAAACAAATAACACGATGAAGATCGTAGGGTATTGAGTCTGTTTTAATTCACCATATAGTAACGTAAGTTAATTTAGGTATGGGAATAATGTTGTGATTTTCATTATTCGATATTATACGAAATGTTTAATAATTGTATATTTATATATTTGTATTAAATATTTCCTTTCTTTGTCACCAGATGTCAACTTGAAAAGACAATCTTTGACGCAGATGTTTAATACTTTTTTTTGATTGGCTGAACTTTCTACTGTGAACTGTGGGTCAACAACTCAAAAACATATTCACCTTTTGTAATGGTGAACTGTATATTCTATCTATGTGGTTTTGAGTTTTACTTCACCATATAGTAAAACCTACATTAATTTAGCCACGTAAATAATGTTATGATATTTCGAGAAACAAATGGCCGACGAATATTATGTATTGCTTATCATAGTCTGAAACCTCTCTGATAACAATCTGAGCTGCTTTTATAAACACCTAACTGAAGTTTGTAAAAGCTATCAAAGAGTTCAGTTTAGCCAAATAAACATTTCTAAGATAGAGAACCGGTGAGTAGAGTGACAGTCAAATGTTTTAGTGATTGTTCTGATTCTGTCATCATTAGGGTTAGCTCACCAATAGTTGAAGTTGTTACGTTGATTCGCGCACCCAAATGTTGGATTTTAACTTCAGGCATGCAGAAACGTTACAGCATTACATTAACTTCAATACATGATGTCCATGAAGAGAACTCTTCACACCAAGCTGAAACATCTACCTTCATAGCGAATACCATTCATTATAAAATATTCATACATATTGTTTTAAAAAATTAATAAATCAGTATGATGTAGAGATGACATTGTCAAAATGAACAGAAACAAAGTAGGGATGAATATAGAAACCAAACGAAAATAACTACATGAGTAGCCAGTAAATCAACGTTACAAAGTTAAAAGAATTAGCCGTTGTAGTATTTTGTAATATTATTCATTTTAAACACTTTTATACAAATCTAAATAAATGCAAATGAAGGAATTCTGTATTTAGTTGTAAATAGAAATTGTTCTTGGAAGGATATGACTACTTACGTACTGACTTTTGTTTGGTTTTCTGTATCCACTCGTTCATTGTTTCTATAATTTTGACATCCTACACCATACTTACTTTTATCTTTTCTTTTTATAATTGTTTAGTATTGTATAGTGGACCAACTATTTAATTTTATAACACATACACACAATCATTAAACAGTTAATCCAGTGTATAATGTCAAATAATGAATTCTACGAAATAGCATAAGATTATTCGCACACCTAAACAAATTTAGGTTACTACACAGTGGAGTAAAACCGACTCAAAATCACATAGATATGATGAACATATGGTTTTGAACGAACTGCGCATGGATATTTTAGACCTGAATAAATCGAGAACTCCCAGAGAAACTGTATTTAGTGTAACATTCATTTTGTTTCAGAGAATTACACGTGGATTAAGTGTTGTTTGAGTGAAATAAAAATTAAAGTTGAAATCGAAGCCACTCGTCACGTGATGACAAAGACGTTGTGCCATTGTATACCATACTTGTTGCAATTAAAAAGTTTGAATGGGAAATTTGTGACGTTTGATCAAGAAATTTGCGATAAAAGTTCTTGACAGTGCATTAGTTACACAAATGTCTAAATATATCACTACTAATATTATACTTTCCAGTTTTGACATACAAGAAGATAATATATTTTTCCATTTCCCGAAAACGCCTGACTTGACCTGATGGTTAAGCCGCTCGACTCGTAACCCGTCGGTCGCGAGTTGAAATCTCCATCTCTAAACCTGCTCACTCTTTCAGTCATGGGTATGTTATAACGAACAATCGATCCAATTGTTTGTTGGTCAAAGAGAAGTCCAAGAAAATCTAAATTCTGGTTCCTACCGTTGATAGCCCAAGTTTAACTTCTCACAAAATTAAAAACAAACAAACCATATACCAAGTATGAATATATGAGTATTTATAACCTGACGCTGTAATCATATGTAGAATGTTTGTTGATACGATGCACGTGGGTTTCAGGACACTTAAAAGTGTGTGCCAAAGTTCAATAGAGCGAAATTAATAAATATTTGTTTGTTTGTTTAGAATTAAACACAAAGCTACACAATGGTCTATTTGTGCTCTGCCCACCACGGGTATCGAAACTTGATATTTAGCGGTTTGAACCCGCAGACATACTGCTATGCCACTGGGGTGTGCTCAGTAAATGTAGTATTCTACATTAATTCGATTAGGGTTGTAAAACTCCACCTTCCTATCGCAAGCCAGAATGTTAAATAACAACTCAAATTCTATGCTAATATTGTAATATTGGAACATTTGTATCTACAGTCTCAAGGGAAGAAGGAACACCACATCTGACGACATAAAGGAAGACATGTGACTAATGTCCGAATAATCTTACGCCTTCGTGAAAATTTAATCAAGTGTTTTTTTTATTTGTTTCATAAACTTACATTTTCCCTACGAGACACCTTCAGTTCTCGGGGTTCAGATGATGTTGACTTTAGAATATGTGATGTTACTGACAAACTCATGAAGCTGCTCTTTAAAAACATTGACAGACGAGTTTCAAGAAATAAGTTGACAATTCGAGAGATGAATCTTAACATACATATTTAGTGATAGATTAGAAAAACAATTTGAGTCATTTGTAAGAGTACAAAATAGAAAGACGTACCAGTAACAAGAAATATGCTTGTGTGTATACATATAAATATACTTATATTAATCTCGTATCCACATTTCTTTACACTATCAGGCTGTTGGGTGTGAAATGTCTAATTTTAATATGAAAATTTGAAACTCGATTTTTAGATGCTGAAAGAGAAGTATTATCATATATTATATAGCATATTCTCTGGTTCATTTGAAGCTCGCTGTATTTTCTTTATTTCATGAGCTAAACCATATTTATATTGACTTTTATCAGCATGGATAACATTTATATTCGTATACTTTTTTTGTTTGAGTTCCAGTTTGGATACAATTCGGTGATTGGAGCTCGTAATATAAATCTTGCATTTGGTGATGGCACAGCTAATGACTGTACAGAAGAGCGTTTGTTTAGAATATTTCGCTTTGGTGACACAAGCCTTAACAATTAGCCCAGAGGTTGCTCTCAGACAGCCATTGATGAGGAATTATTGAAGACCTCAGTTGAATCAGGTACGTGCCAAACCCTGAGAGAACTAGTTAATAAATTTAATGTTCATTATTCAACAGTTTCTTGACATCTTGAAACAATTGATGAGGTGAAAAAGCTCGATAAATGGATACGAAATGATTGAAAACCATCAAACAAGACGAGTTGAAATATTTCCTCACTCCTTCGACCCATTTTTTCATAGAACTGTCACCTGTGATGAAGAATCTTTACCACAGTCGACAACGATCTGGACAGTGGCCAATGAAGAAGCACCAAAATCACATCTTCATCCTTATGGTCAGTGTTTCATGGTCGTCAGCAGGTGTGATCCATTCTTACACCAAGGAGAAACAATCACAACAGAGAAATATTGTTGTGAAGTTGAAATTATTCACTAAAAGTTGTCACAAAATATCCAACAACAGTCAACTGCAGTCGTCCGATACTGCTTTATGACGAACCTCGTGTCTCACGTGTTACTGTTCAAAAACTGAATGAGCTTCAGTAAGAAATTTTATCACATCTGCCGTATTCACCAGATTATCTTTGTAGATTATCACTTTTTAAACATTTAAAAAAAAAGACGTTTTCAAATCACAGGTCAATTGAAAATGTTGAATATTTTATTGCATCAAAGAACGTCCAGTTCTTTAAAGATGACATTTATCAACTTTTAACTCGTTGACAGAAGTGTATTGAGTCTAAATGAGCTTATTTTGATTAAATAAATTAGACAACAAAATGTATGTATGTGATACCTTCATAAAGTACTTTTTGTTGTAGCTCTGTTAAAGATATTATCTTCATGTTTACTAAAGAGAAGAAATGCAACAAGTTATCAAAGGAAATAGTTACGATAACGTTTACAAAAGTAATAAAAAGTTATGGTTGTGAATATATGGTTTTATATGTTAGAGCAAAAAACTATCAAAAACCTTAAAATATTTATTTTTAATTATAACGTTTTCAAATTGCAAGAAATATCTCAAAATATTTTTACGTTTATTTCTGTTCGTTTGAATGGTATGATCGATGTATTTAAAGATAAATAATGCCTGTAGGCTGAATTTTTTAATACTATGTAACAGCAATTTTTGTTTAAAATATTTCCAAAATACACATATTTAGCAAACAGTGTTCAACCACCAAGTTTTGTTTAAATATTAATTAACAATACTTAAGCCATATGCTTTCATCAGGCGCTACAACTTTTCTCGGAAATTGAGGTTGGAACAGGTTGTAACGTTTAAACGATATATGTTTGTTTCCATGTGCATAAAAAGATTTTCTAATGCATATGAGTAATTATTCACAAACGACTTTTATTACGAAGTTTCATGTATTTTAAAGTATTGCAAACAAAGCTGTTTTTAATCATGCAGTGTCGTCAAACAATCTCGTCATTTATCCACACTGATATTAAAATTGTATTAATTTGAATTTGTTAAAACAACATCGACTTGTGACAAAGTAAAACCTTGTAGCATAAGTAAGCAAGATAATAACACAGTTTTATAATGGAAAGTTGTACAAACTGTTTCACCAGGAGAGAAATTAAATTTTGGTCGAAGAAGCCTCGTTTAACCAAGTAAGAGATGAACATTTCTAGCAATTCCGCAGGTTCGTAATTATGTGTAAGATGTAGTTGTGTAAGTGACTCTTTAACAGTATAACTGATATTGTGTACAGTAACAAGATATTATCATTACCGTCGACTATCCTTATGAACAAATCTGGTTTAAGATAAACAAAACTTTTCATATTAAGAAAAGGGTGTATAATAAACCCATTATATAGGTATAAATCATGAAATGCACGTTGTCCGTGAATTCATTAGTGAAATTAATAATACATTCATTCTGAAAATACATTATACAAATTAGTTAAATGATGACTTACATATTTATATTTGTGTAACATATTACTGACTAGTGTAGATAGTTTGTATTCCTTTAGCGGATCGCGATCTGTTGTTTAGCTTGACGGACTTTGGACCTGACATTTTGTGGTAAGTGATCTGCTACCAGCAAGAAGAAAAACACTTTTTATGCGTCATAAGTTAAGCCACACTGTTCCATTAGAGTAGCCCAAGTGTTAGCCCGCGTCATGCTTTTTCTTGAGCAAGGCACTTAACCCTACTTGTTTTGTGTTACCAACCTATGTGATGAGTGTCATCAACTGGCACTACAGCAAAACGAATGATACTGTGTTATCCTCCGTCATTATAACTGGAGTTCTACAGCACCGGTTTTGTATGCACGGAAAATGGTTTAATTAAACATTTTACAAAGACCTGCAGATAGTCCTCGAGCAGATTTGTTCGAAATTCAAACGAAGAAACTTAATTGAATGTGTTGGAATTGTAGAGAGAAACTAGATTTTCACTATTCTAATGTTTTATTAAGTTGTGAATATCATTAGGTTGAAAAATTAACTTGGAATACAAACTTGTTTGTATTAACAAATAATAACCCTGGAGAAGTTTTGTGCGAAATAAGAAATCAACAAACAAGAATTTCATGTAAAACTAATTGACGACAATCAACATTAACCGTCCATAATTGTGAAGTGATCGATTAGAGGGTGGCAGCTAGTCAACATCACTCATCGCTAACTTTAGGACTATTCTTTACGAACGAACCATAGGACTAACTATCACATTATAACGCTCTCACAGCAGAAATAGCGAACATGTCGGTTGAGGAGAAACGAAGCTGCGAACCTTTGATTTTAAGTTGAATGCTCTTCTCATCAGGCCATACCAAGTTGTAAAAGATTTAAATAACCTGATTAAAATTAAGTATATTAAATATAAAAACACGTAGGTTACTGTTATTCTAAGATAAGACCATTGAAATACACACACAAAAAATCAAAATAAAATACTATTCTATTAGTTAACGCATGTATCGGTTCAAGGTAGATCTTAAGACTGAAAGTGGATGTATAAAAAATACCTGGTACATGTCATTAAGGTGTCAAAATACACGTTCAACAACGTTGTCATGACTACGAAAATTTTCATAACATGAACTAATCGTGTTTTCTGTTTCAACATTACATAATTTGATTTAAAAGCCCCTTTTATATAATTATAGCCTGTACTCTGTCACTAATAATATTATTTAACTTTTGAAGTAATAAATAACTTAGATGTAGATATGTTTTGGCATTTTCTTTCAGGTGTCCTTCACGCACCCTAGATTGTAACAGGGGAACTACATCATGGTTTTTGATTGAGAAATTCGTAATATAAATATATTTTCTAAATAGTTTAACGTTACATAGGATATGTAGGTGTCAGTATAGTGTGAAATTCATGAATAGAGTAAAATGTCATGATAAAACACTTTTAACCTTTGACCTTTCTTTGGGCCATTTGAGAAAGGCGGATACTTTGGATTAGATTACCGTCTTCTGTTTGCCAAACATTTTTCGAACAATTTTTATATCTCAGTTTATATGGATGGTTTGAAATCAGGTGACTCTGTAAGCTTTGCCATGGTGCGTTGTGGTTCAGTGGTTGCTCACAGGGTCCCTTCAACAGTTTCTGTGTTCAGTGCCAAGTTGTACGCCATTATTTTTGCCCTCGATCATGTGTAAACTCTGCAGTATACCAATTGTACTATTTATATCGACTCTTTTAACTCTGTACTGGCCCTCGAATCACTTAATGTTAGTTCTCAACCTATTCTCGCCGACATACAAGCACGACTGGCTGTTTTATCTATCTTTAATTTCTAGACAATGATCCTGTATTGAAGGCTTGACTTCGGGACTGTTAACAGTCGAAATGGAGGAAACAAGATAGTAGCAAGCTTTTCAAATCAAACTGTCTGTTGTTCTTCGGCTGACTTATTTCCGTAATAACCGGAGGAAAGAAGTTGTCCCAACACATTTGTCACAGTTTTTTAACGCATCGTTTCCTTTTATCTGGATCTGATGCACCAATGTATGGCTTTTGTGAAATACAGTCACAATGGTCCACGTCAGGACCGTGACACCGTTTTCGATATTTCATTTTTACTGGGTTTACCCCTGATGTTAAACAGTGCCATTGGCGATAGCGACACTGTCCAACTTGATCGTGTTTTAACTTTTATATGGTATAGGCCTTTTTTGTTCTATTTAAGTTTTTAATCCTAGTTTCGAACTTTATTTAGTATTTCACTTTCTTTATTTTTACATTTTCTAGAATTTTACTTTTGAAGTTTCTACAGTTGTTTGGCGCAGATAGCCTCGTTGCTTTGTGCCATAAAACGCCAAACAACCAAACCAATATATTATAATTAAACTCTATGATTTACTCCTGAAGAACGAACCGCAGTACACTAGATGAAGTATTACACATTTCTTTCTTTTCTTAACATTATTATAATGTTATCATTTAACAGGCTTAACCTGAACTGTTCACAGTTTTTACTTTGTATTATGCCCCCCGCTAGTACAGCGTTATGTCTACGGATTTACAACGCTAAAGTCTAGAATGGTTTTCAACCAATCAGAATACAGCAAATCAACAAATGTATTTATGAATTAATATTTATGTGATGATGGACCTAGATCCCAGAATAACTTTCAGACAATCTTTGTCTAAATGTAGACCGAGAGTTTAGTATATTTGACTGTCTTACCAACGTTTTTCTTAATGATTTTCAGTGTTTTTCTAATCATTATAACTATATATGATCCATATTATTTTGTGTTTTGTTTCTGTATTTTTCAGACTGCAAGATGTAACGTGTTTAATTAAGTGTTGCACAAAAGATAAAAGTAACAAAAAGAACCAACAAAAGGCTTCAGATTTAGTGGCCAAGACTGTAAAGCTAATTTTTTCACTCAACTTACATAATATGATCTTCCAAATCAAAACCCATGTCGGCCATCAGAAGTCACTTGTATTGCCTCTGACTCTGACAAGATTGAAGTTGAATCAAGCTCCACTCTTACAAGTACTACTTTGTCCACTTCAAGGTCAGAGCATAATGATGACATTGAGGCTGACTCAACTAGCACAAGTCTCACAACTGGTCTCACTTTACATGTAAATTCTCCTGATATCTTTAGTGTTAATGTTGATGGAAGTTGTTCTTCAAGACAGTCTGAAATTGAGATAATTGCTAAAAATGAAAATCCACTGGACTTTGGTAAAATGCTTCAGTATACAAAAGATGAAGAAACTAAAGCAAAAGATCCACGGTTGTGGCTCAATTTTTCTTTTGATGATGTGGCTTATTGGATTGCTTGTGGACCCACTGACTGTTAACACCACAATGGGCCATTTAGCAAATCTTGCCGGACTTTTAATTGTGGCAAAGGCAAACCAACGAGATACTGTTCGCAAAAATTTTTCTTTGGGGTAAAAGCCAGTGGTGACCAATACAAGAGAGAGTACTTATTGTATTCACCGTTAGCATGGTCGGTTTAATGCTTTGTTTGTAAACTTTTTGTTCCTAAATGTTCCTTGCGTTTTGCTACAAGAGAAGGGTTCAGTGACTGGCAAAATACTATTGTATTTGATCATCATGAAAGATGCACTACTTACCGAGACGCTATGCTAACATACATAACTCACAGACAAGGTTTAGGCTTGAGACAAGAGTTGGAAAAAATAGTGCAATTACTGGGAACACGTCTTGGATCGTGTAATAGTTGTTATTCGTACGTTAACTGAATGTGGCCTGGCGTTTCGAGGAACACATGCAAAATTTTAATGAAAGGGTTTTGAGCAAATTTTTCATTTTATTAACATCAAAGTGAGAATTGTTAACTTAGAGTGTAAACAAATATACAGCAAAAATAATTCTTTTTAATTACCATTAATCAAAGAAGTGATTTCCCTCATCATTTCTAAATAAAAGGCCTCAGTATTGCTTGATTTTGATCCATGTCCAATCTGTTAAATAAATTAAATAAAAAATATTTTTATTTAATACAGTTGTAAGGTTTGGCCTGGAAGAAAACTGAAGAAGGGTTATACATTTTCAAAGTTTTATTTCACTTTCAGCACTTGTTGTGTCTTAATGTCTTGTCAGTTAAACAATGGAGGGACGAGGGAGGCACCATTGTTGTTCAAAGGGTATCAGTTGCTGTTAATCCGGCCCTGCGTTTACTAATTATCTTAAACTGTGTAAACACTTAAATATGAATAAATAACGAATTAATATTGTTACTGTGTTAGCCGTGTTAGTTTTGTCTTCTCAATCACGTACAAAACATTAACTTTTTTCAGTGGACCAACTCGTTCTGTACGAAAACAAACAACAGTTTAAAATTGTACCAGTCTATTCCAAAACATTGTCTCTTTTATTATACTTTATACGTCATGACAACATAAAGGAAACACGTGTATGGGACAAGTTGGTAGGTAATTATCATTAGCGACGTCGCAATATTAATATTTATAACGTGCAGGAACGACATGGTATTGTTTTCATATGATTAGTATTATATCACGTGCTCACACAACTATACTGGAAGTTTAATAATCTTAACATATTTAACCCTCGCTTCTTCAATGTTTATCATCTGTGATTTGCTCATTCTAATAATTGTTCAATATAGACTATCGTCATCACTGTAAAGCTAATCTGATCATAAACACTTTGGGTGTGAAATAAACATGTGGACAAAAATGGATTGAACGTGTGACTAAAATGAATGAAATCAAAACTGACGACCAAACTACTAACTAAAGTTATAGCGTTGGTAAGAATTGTACAGTTAATATTTATTTATTTTTTTTCGATAGTTAGTTTGGGACATGGTGGTGGGTTAAAAGAAACCAACGAAAATACCAATGACCGAAGTTGTACATTACTGTATGACAAAACAAAAGTCAAACTAAGATTGGAAAATATTTTCATTAATTATTAAATTCAGTAGGGATACAGAACAAACCAATATAAATAATATAACCAGATATCAACAGGAGAGAAGACATTCAATAAAGATGAACCCAAGATAAAATCTGCGGGAATCGATGGAATAACACCAGAAGCAATAAGTGCACGTGAAGAGAGAAGAGTCGAGTGGCTAGTAGAAATATTTAACAACTCACTGAAAGTTAGAAATGATTGGTAAATGGACGTACTGACAGTAATATGAAAACAGAAACATTGTTTGAAGTTTAGCACAATGTTACATTATGGGCTGTGCCACTGGATTAACAACACAAAAAGCCGAGTTTCGATACTCGTGCCAGGCAGAGCATAGACAGCCCATTTGTGCTGACTTTGTGCTTCACTTCAAACAATTTTTCCGTTTTCAGATTGCTATTACTACGTCCCTTTACCAAACTGTGTCTCAATTAAAATGGTTCAACCATATATCTTGTCCATTGTTACAGGAGTTCTACATTTATCTTGGCAACATGGCTAAGAAGAGAAATGGGTGTTGCTAAGATACGTGCAGAACTCTTATAACAATGGACAAGATATGTGGTTGTACCATTCTAACTGAGGCACCGTTTGGTTTTATAAAAAACACACGTTGCACCGATGTAATATTTGCCATTGAATGCCGACAAGAAACGAATACTGTTCTTACAAATCAAGGAAAAATATTCAATCATTATTAACGAAAATAACGTGGAAACTTTTCGAAGGCCATTAGGTCTAAGGCCACCTACTGTACAAGATAAGAGCAAGGTTAGCAGGCAGTAGAAGTGCTTTCAGAACCACAAATGACTTTACTAATTTGTTACAAGTATATTGTGTGATGAGACAAGACTATGTCTTATCCTCTTTTCTACTAATCATCTTTTATGAACCAGATCAACAAGAAAGCAAATTTAAATCCAGAACCCTTAAACTAATTACATTTTGCTGATGACCAAAGTTTAATTGATTAAAGCAAAGAGGTACAAAGCCATACAAGTATCCTCAACAGAAGATGTTGAAGATATATATGAAAATCAACACAGAAAAGGCAGAACCAATGTTAGTAAGTAGAACAAATTATCAGTTAAACGTAAATATTTATGACACTAGATTACAGCTGTTCAGTGAATTCCTAAAACTGGAAGGTATTTTCACAGGAGACCTAAAATGGATTGAGAAATTGAAACAAAAATATTAAAAACAAGTAACGTAAAATATCAACATCTCAATTGAAACATCACATGTCGTGTTGTAAATAAATTGTAAATTAATAAACAGCAACTCTTAATGAAACTAAAAAACAGAAAACATCATTTCACAAGATAAGACGTTTACGAAACGTTACTAACATAACTAGAAGATATAAGATTTATACATGTCAAAGAAATGGTTGAAACAGCTCCATTCACTGAGAAACAAAGAATTAAAAATCTGTCCACACAGCGAGAATGCATCCTAACCAATCAAAGGAACGAGCGTAGCGACTCAAGGAGAAATGAACAGATGGCGTGATTGTGAGTGAATAAATACAACCTTACACTTACCCAGAATTTTCACTTCCATTTGGAACTGCAACTGTGTCTCCTAGAAACGCTTGACGTCAGATGCAGGGTGAAAAAGTAAAGTATAATATTGTCAATATTCATTTCTTGTTTATTACTAATTTTAAGTAGCACACCGAGCTGTTAATGTTTAAAGGAAGCTTCAAAATCATACTTGATTTGTTAAATACACACAATTTCTGCCAAGTTTACGTTGTTCTAGCTATATGAAGACTACGTTTGGATTATTCCGGGTAGATTATGTTCAACTTTATGTTGCTTCAAATATGTTATGCTTGATATATTTTAACTTATCTGTGGGCATATTTTCAGATACATTATATTGATAAATATTATTATTGTAGGCCTATGATGTCTAGATTTATATTTCTCTTATCGTATATTATTTTAGATGTGTCATGAGTTTTTGTAACTCTAAACAATATAGCTAATATTTATACGCTTAAAAACACTGTGTTTAAGTTTACTGAACTATCATACGTTTATGTTATCTTGGTTCACCGCTTATACTTTAATTTTAAAGTATGTAATTAGCATATTGGTTATTTAATCTACGTATATAATGCTTACAATTCATTTTCGTTTACATTTTCGTAAAGATTTTGTTATTCATGGGGAATTGTGCTTCAAGACATTTTTCATATGTATGACTTCCAGGTTCCCGTTAATATGAATATATCTTGTTGTGATTTAGAATTTTTCGTGTACAAAATTACAAAGTTTATGAAAATTTTGGAACCAGATGCTGACATTTGTTCTATTCTCGTACACCATACATGGGTTTGTGTTGCTGTAGATTCTTCACTTTGTTTATATCTACGACATCATAAGTACATTCTATCTGGGTTTAAACTACTCAAGGTTCGTTTTATTTACGTTATTTTGTTTTTACTGAGTCTTATGTTTGAGTAGTAAGTTCTATAAAATAATGTTATCCTAGAATATGTTTGAACATTGATGTTTCTGTATAGTGAATGTTTCTTGATCATTTTTTTGTTTTGTTTTGCAGTTAAAAATTCATGGTATTTAAATAGGTTACCATTAAGCTTACTTTAAATAAGGTAGCTCTAGATTCATTTCGATTCATTTCGATTCATTTTATCTTGGTTTATGTTCCTTTTTTTTGTCATACTACTTACACATCATTTTTGAGGTTATGTTGCACTTTGTAAAATTATTTACATTAATTAACTGAACACAATCCATACTTGGGCCAGGCGTAACCCAATGGTCGTAAAGCCGACTGGTGGTTCCAGGATTTTGAAAGCAGGGATGAATGTATGTGTGTGTGTGACAGACAAATATAAATAAATTTATTGTAGGTCGTATAAATATATATATATCATTAACAACACTGACATAAGTATTAAAATACTTATTTTCCAACATTCTTTGTTAAAGTTGCTAGCAGTAAGATGTTGGTACGCCTTCCTTGTCCTACAATTATAAATTTCAAAATTCTAAAAATACAAATGTTTATATCTTTAACAGCACAGATACTGAGATAGCCAATTGTGTAGCTTTGTGCTTAACTTCAAAACAAACAAGTGTAGGAGTTAAGTGTCTTCAGTTTGTTAGGTGTGATGAGTACAATGAGTGGGTCTTACTTAGGAATTCTGGACTGGTATGTACTTTTGGGAAGCTTGAAATGAAGACGTGCATTCTGTGTATTAAAGGAGAAGTTAGATGTTATTTTAACTGAAGTAGAGGAAACAGATGAAAAGAAGTGTAGACTGTGGGAAACGGTAGCAGAATTTCAGGTGGAGTTTAATATTTTACATTCAAGGAATACATCAGTTAACAATGACTTTCAGGAAGTTATAAATAGTACTATTAGAGTAAAAAGTAGTGAATTTAGTGTAAATGAGTCTATTTTGTTGAGTAGCAAATTTCAGTCTTTGGCTTCTGCAGATGAGGAACTATTGTAGGAAATAAAACAAAATGGTCAGAGAAGAATATGGATGATAACCTTAAGGAGTTATAGGTGATCCCTTGGCAAGGCATGTTGATACTGTACGAACTAAACAAATGTGTTTAGAACACTGTTATGAATGAAGAATGTTGATATAATAACTGAAATATGGTTAGATGTAGATCATAGATGATATTGATGACAAAAATCTCTTTGAAGTATAGGGTTACGGGTTATTTAACAGAGATAGAGTACTGAAGAGATATGGAGAAGTGGTTTTATATGTAAACTGTGAGTTGCATTCTGTTGAAGTGAGGATGTCAAATATATCAGCAAGTAGAATGAATCAATTTGTTCTCCTATTAGCAGATATAAAGGGAAGAAGTCTTTAGTGGAAATTTGTGATAGACTGGTGAAATTACTATGAACTTTGAAAGTAAAATAAATATTTCAGTTGTTAATGAAGTTATAATTTATGAGTACTTTAATTTCAGGCACTCAGATCGGGAGATGTTAGAGTCAAACTACGAGGGAGAAATGTTATTGAAAACTGTTCAGAATTACATTCTTCACCAATTGGTCAATAAACAATGTTATTTAAGATTTATTGTTAACTTCAAATATAGAAATGATCGAGAGGGTAGAAACTGGGGAACATATGGGTAGTGATAATTGTTGTATTGAGTTTGATGTTTTTCTGCACGTGGTGATCAGTAATAATGGTATTTCGGTAACAAATTTTCAAAAGATGCTACTAGAATTTTCTGACGTGAATTGAGAAGCTGAGTTATTTGGAGCCACTGATCAGATGTGGAAAGTGTTTAAATATTCTGTGTAAACATAGTTCTTATAAAAAGAAAAGGGTGGCTGCAAATAGAAAACTAGGCTGACTCACAAAGTGCATAAGATATAAAATTTAAGAAATTTAAATTGACTGTTGTAATGGGAGACTTACACCATTAAGCAAGCTGGTCAAACAGTAAATATAGGCATCAAAATAATTTATAAAAAATGTTGACTGAAACAGTTAGAGGGATCTGATTGTAAATGTAATTCAAAATGTTGATTTATCACATTTTTTCACACTTAACAGCGATAATGATAAGACTAGGGGACACAAATATAAAATTTGTTAGGGTTGCGGAGTCATGGGACCTCATTAGCTTTTAACAACATAACTCTAGTCTACTAGCATTAGCATGTTAATGAATAGATATTTTTCTTTGAACTGTGATTTTATAGTTGTTTAGTAATATGCCTTTTACGTTGTACATTTTGGATACAATTTTTAATTGACTTAATCAGTATTGATGAGTTATAATGTCAACTGAATGAGCTACTTAAGATATTTGATTTATAGAAGAGGGCGCTGCGAACTATTTCGTCTTTGGTCCTCGTAAACTATAAGACCAGTTCTAATATTAACTTTTATTTACAATAAACCTAAGAGTTGGCTGTGGGGAGTGATGACCAGCTGCCTTCCCTCTAGCCTTACACTGCTAAATTAAGAACGACTAGCGCATATAGCCCTCGAGTAGCTTTGAGCAAAATAGAAAAGAAACTTTGTCATTCCTTTGTTGTAGCTGTTGCATCTAGTCTATCTAAGGACGGAATGGTCATACTGATGCTGATTGTGTAAAGATGCCAACAGCAGTGGGATATCAAGCAATCTCATGAAATCACGATTTATTACTTGTTTCATTTAATTAAGTTATTTTCGATTTAATAAATATTATATTTTTTGATACACTATTTCTTTATGCCATTTTACCCGACCGTATAGCAGCATATGTTGTAATTTATTTGAGATGTTAAATTACTCTAAGATTACCCTGTCATGGTTGTTTAAGAGGCTCCCATTATTATCAACTTCCTGCAAGCTGCCTATATATATCAAAACCAACTATAAACCAAGTATACATAACTAAATGGATATATATCTCTAAGTATGTGTTTACAAAGTCATAAGATAAAAGTTATAAGAACATTAGTTATGCACTCTTGTTGTTAACAGTATTTTCACCCACAATCTCAGTAATGTCTTTCATTATTTGATCAACATGGGAGATTAAGTCTGGATTAATATTGTGAATATTTCAAATTGGGAAGTATAACTTTATTTCCATTGTAATTTATATAAATAAATATTTTATTTATTCTAAAAACTTATATGTTAAACACTTCTCAAAATAATTAAAACATAATGAGTTTTGACTGTTCTACATATTACACACCTGTACAAGAAGTTCCTGAACATGTATTCTATAGATGGCGGGTATGGGTATTAAAACGTTATTTGAAATAAAGAGCAGAACAACGTTGTTCTATGTTTTATTTCAATTAAAGTTTTAATATCCATACCAGCCGTCTTGAGAATACATTTTTACTCGAAGTGGGCTTCTCGTTATCACGAAGTTGTTGAACAGTTAAGCACAGTTAACGGTATCACTCATGTTCTTGCCAACAACAACTACAAATAGTAATATCTGTTTAACATTAAACCGATACCATACGCTAATCATTTCATTTCAGATGGAAAACAATGTGATAATAATAACTACTCTGTCAACACCACCACATGAGTACTTTTCTTTAAGAAATTTTGGTCGATTTAACCCGAGCATTTTCAAAATGGGTGCATGCCTTTTATCTAACTAAAATTGGACGTGTAATTCACCTGTAAATGAACCATTCGTCTACCTGTGGTTTAAATACTACACACAGTTTGGGTACTGCTAAGTTACAGCAACTTGAGTGATGGTCATTTGACACGAAGGCCAGTAGTTGTCGACAATACTCTCCACCTTGTCTGACCAACTGTATCAGAGTGAGTTCACATTCTAATAACAACATCTTGTGATACCTATAACCAATCTTCATGATTTGTTTTAGGTTTTCACACTTTCTGTCTTAGCACGACAACGTCCAGATGTGTTTGGTGGGATCGTTAAATATTTTATTACTACCCTTTACATGATATACTTTTGTTTAAATTACTAATTATGTACCATTCAGTTTTATATAAAAGTGAAACATGCAGGTCAGGTCACATCGTCAATCAACTCACGTTTATTCAGTATAAAACTGAAGCATGCATGTCAGGTCACATCGTCAGTCACCTCATTCTTATTCTATATAAAATTGAAGCCATTAATGTCATGGATATAATTTGATAACATTACTCGCGTCAGTATTATCATCGGACTAAGGTCTTGAATACCTCGTATTGTCACAACTGCCGAGATGTTGTATGTAGTTGAAACTGAATTAATTTATTCTTTCTTGATATCACAACTTATATTCATTGTCCTACTACATTATTTATTTTGTTTTCTAGATCACTGTGAATTAAGAAGACACTTTAGATTATTTCACAGGACACAATCTATCAAATGGAAATAACAACAAATTATTTACTTTGGATGAACCTTTGTTTCGGTAAGGTACAATTTTCTATTTATGTATATTGTACGTGTAAAGCTTTGTGTTAAATAAAGATCGTTTTTGCTAAGTTATATAAAACATAAAAACATAACAACCAGCGTAGTGTGGTTACCACCAAGTAAACAACCAGTATTTGGTAGCTGTCTGTTAGAGTTTCATTTTTAACAAGAGGTTTATGGTACAGAAAAGGTTTTGAGAGATGACACATATTGAAACACCTCTGCCACAGTCAACTAGTTAGAAAGAAGTATATCACATAAATTATAGTGTTCTCTTAGAGAATGTAGCTTATCCAATCTTTTAAGGAATAAATCATGAGACATGAATTTGAACACTACAAAGGATTTTCCAGGACTGGACACACATCCCACCTGCCATGGTTCTGGTTGTTCACAATATGTCTCAATGACTGGACACACATTCCATCTGTCATGGTTCTGGTTGTTCACAATATGTCTCAATGGCTGGACACATATTCCACCTGTCATGGTTCTGGTTGTTCACAATATGTCTTAATGGCTGGACACACATTCCACCTGCCATGATTCTTGTTCTTCACAATGTGTCTTAATGGCTGGACACACGTTCCACCTGTCATGATTCTGGTTGTTCACAATGTGTCTCAATGGCTGGACACACATTCCATCTGTAATGATTCTGGTTGTTCACAAAGTGTCTCAATGGCTGGACACACATTCCACCTGTCATGGTTCTGGTTGTTCACAATATGTCTCAATGGCTGGACACACATTCCACCTGTCATGATTCTGGTTGTTCACAATATGTCTCAATGGCTGGACACATATTCCACCTGTCATGGTTCTGGTTGTTCACAATGTGTCTCAATGGCTGGACACACATTCCACCTGTCATGGTTCTGGTTCTTCACAATATGTCTCAATGGCTGGACACACATTCCACCTGTCATGGTTCTGGTTGTTCACATTATGTCTCAATGGCTGGACACAGATTCCACCTGTCATGGTTCTGGTTGTTCACAATATGTCTCAATGGCTGGACACACATTCCACCTGTCATGGTTCTGGTTCTTCACAATATGTCTCAATGGCTGGACACACATTCCACCTGTCATGGTTCTGGTTGTTCACATTATGTCTCAATGGCTGGACACACATTCCACCTGTCATGGTTCTGGTTGTTCACAATATGTCTCAATGGCTGGACACATATTCCACCTGTCATGGTTCTGGTTGTTCACAATATGTCTCAATGGCTTGACACACATTCCGCCTGTCATGGTTCTGGTTGTTCACAATATGTCTCAATGGCTGGACACACATTCCACCTGTCATGGTTCTGGTTGTTCACAATGTGTCTCAATGGCTGGACACACATTCCACCTGTCGTGGTTCTGGTTGTTCACAATATGTCTCAATGGCTGGACACATATTCCACCTGTCGTGGTTCTTGTTCTTCACAATATGTCTCAATGGCTGGACACACATTCCACCTGTCATGGTTCTGGTTGTTCACATTATGTCTCAATGGCTGGACACATATTCCACCTGTCATGGTTCTGGTTGTTCACAATATGTCTCAATGGCTGGACACACATTCCACCTGTCATGGTTCTGGTTCTTCACAATATGTCTCAATGGCTGGACACACATTCCACCTGTCATGGTTCTGGTTGTTCACATTATGTCTCAATGGCTGGACACACATTCCACCTGTCATGGTTCTGGTTGTTCACAATATGTCTCAATGGCTGGACACACATTCCACCTGTCATGGTTCTGGTTTTTCACAATATGTCTCAATGGCTGGACACACATTCCACCTGTTATGGTTCTGGTTGTTCACATTCCATATGTCTCTCAATGGCTGGACACACATTCCACCTGTCATGGTTCTGGTTGTTCACAATATGTCTCAATGGCTGGACACACATTCCACCTGTCATGGTTCTGGTTGTTCACAATATGTCTCAATGGCTGGACACACATTCCACCTGTAATGATCCAAGCTGCTAACAATATGTCTTCTAGGGTATGAAAAGCATAAGGTTTCTTTTATTTCTCCCCAGTTGGACACACAACTCTTGAAACATATTGTTAACACCCGAAACCAAAGCATTTGGGATGTGTGACCAGTCCTTGTCAGATATTGTTAAGAGCCAGGACCATGACATTTGGAATGTGTGACCAGTCCTTGTCAGATATTGTTAACAGCCAGGACCATGACATTTGGAATGTGTGACCAGTCCTTGTCAGATATTGTTAACAGCCAGGACTATGACATTTGGAATGTGTGACCAGTCCTTGTCAGATATTGTTAACAGCCAGGACCATGACATTTGGAATGTGTGACCAGTCCTTGTCAGATATTGTTAACAGCCAGGACGATGACATTTGGAATGTGTGACCAGTCCTTGTCAGATATTGTTAACAGCCAGGACCATGACATTTGGAATGTGTGACCAGTCCTTGTCAGATATTGTTAACAGTCAGAACCATGACATTTGGGATGTGTGACCAGTCCTTCTCAAATATTGTTTACAGCCAGGACCATGACAGATGTAATGTGTATCCAGTCCTTGACAAATATCGTTGACAACCTGAGCCATGACAGTTGGGATGTTTGTCTAACCCTTGCCAACAACAGAATAGAGAACCGTGATTGCTGCTCAGTCGAGTATGATATTTATCACATCGTCAAAGCCATGTAGGTGAAAGAGCAGAACTAAGTCTGTGACTGGAAAGAGGTTTAATCCAAGAAGTAGTGTAAATAAACAAGATGCTTACTGTAGAACATTATCATCTATAGAACGAGGTAAATCACGTGAAGAGATAAATTATCATTTGCAAAACAAGGTAAACCACGTAAAGAGGTAAATTATTACCTACAGAATGAAGTAAACCACCTGAACAGATATAGAAAAGACTTATAACACTGTATGGAAAATCTAGTTTAAAAGTATTTAACTATCACAGTCACTCAAAAGAGACAATATACTTTTTAAAATAATATTATACATATATACGTTTATATACGTCTGTAGTGCAAACTTTGGGTTTTTAATCCACGATTATCTTTTTAAATTGATTTCTATGAACAGTTTTGCTTAAATTCTGAGTATATGTCTTAAGTTTAAATATAAACTACGTTTTCCAGTCTATTTAGTTTTCTAACTCACCGTTTCATTTGTGTTTAATGAACATTTTTGTGATTATTATATTTTCTCAAATTACGTTCGATTTATAATAATATCAACTTGTAATTAACCAGTTTTATAGCTTCCAGAGTTTGTTGTTTTTCATCACTGTATTTAATTCATGGAATTCATTTCAGTTTGTTTGATTTTGTTTTCAGGTTGTCACACGTACTTATAATCATTTTGTTTAGTTTCACTTTAGTTTTCTTTTCTGGTCTTCTGAGAACTGAACAAAACTAAGTACAGAGTTTTAATGTCGTCATCTCAATAAATCTTTTACCAGGGGAAGACCTGCAAAGGAAATCTTCTCTGACAACAAATAAACTACCCAATCACACCTGAAAGAAGATTCAAAATAGTTGTTGTTCTATTTACTTGACGGTTTTATTTATCATTAGAATTATTGTAAAAACTTTCAGCATATTTTATACAATAATTTTCTGTTCATCACGACTGTACAAACCGTCGTGGATAACGACAACTTTACAAACTTACAGCGATAAAATTCGGGGTTTGATTTATTAAAGGGGAGGCGGTGTAGTAAACTCATCGTGTATTCTTGCGCTAAAATATCCAGATTAAAGAATTAAAAAATCGACATATACAGACTTAATCTATCACAGAGTTCTGCTTCAAGTGAATACAGGAAGTTATAACTCTGTTAGTTAACTTTTAAATTTAGTCTTTACTATTTAGTTTTAATTTACTTTGAGGTAAAGAAGGGTAAAGACCTAGCCAATTCAAAACACTGCTTGTGTCATCTTTCCAATACAAGTGAAGAATATATCATATCTTTGTACCTCAGAACGGCTGGTATGGGTATTAACAGTTTCACTGATAAGCAGAGAACAACGTTTCGACCTTCTTAGGGTTAACAAAGAGATAGTTTGGAGGTACGGGATTGTATTGGTCGTTAGGTTATTAATTATTATAGGTATAAAGGTGTTCCTTTATGTTGGTTGAATTTTGGTTTTAGTTATTGTATAAGTAAGGCTTCTTTGATTTTGCATTTGTTTATATTTGTTTCCCTACTTTGTATCTCGGTGTTTGGTATGGTTGTATTGTGTTTATTTGATTAACGGTGTTCAAAAACGTGTGTAGGTTTTCTTTTGTATTATTGGAGTCTAGTTTCCATTTTCTGTTTGCTTCTCTATTATAAAGTCGTGGCAGTTGTTGCATTGCATTTTTAAATAATGTTAAAGTTGTGTTTGCCAGTTTAGTTTTTACATAGTACGGACTTTAGTTTTGTACCTGGTTTTTCAATAAATTTGGTGTTTACTGGAATGTTGTGTTTTGTTATCAGTTTTTTCCAACTGTTGGTTGTCTTTTTGCTGATGTTGGGAACATATGGTATGCAGCAGTGTAAGGTTTTGTGGTTTGTTGTATCTTGGGATTTATTGTTGTTTGATTGTTGTTGGTCTACATGTGTGTGCATATTTTTTCCACGGTTTTTTTGAGGAAGTTTGTTGATGTTGATGAAGTGTTGTTTTATTTTGTTGATTTCATCGTTAATTTTATCGGGTGATCAAAACTACCCACAAATAAATGGTCCAAGTATGAGGAATCCCGTGTCACCAGTTCTAGCTAACATTCTTGTTGAAATGCTGTTCTCTGCTTATCAGTAAAAGTGGTAATTCCCATACCAGCCGTTTTGAGAAACATTTTTATTTCAAGTGAATTTCTCGTCATCAAGAATGTTATATGTTTATTTAGGTGTGTTCATAACGTTTCCGGAAACTAAATTAAATATTAAAAATAATTATGTTCTCTTTTTTTCTTCAAAATCACAGAAGTTCTGTATCGGTTTGGCTTAATGAAAGTGTTTATAAAATTCACAACGTTTCACCAGCTAAACCTGGCATCATCAAGTGGTATACAAAAGCTGTGTTAATTTCCATAAACTATTGTATTGAAGGTTATATATTTAAAAACGGCTGGTATAGGTAGAAAAAGCACTAGTAGAGGAGCGAACAATGTTTCGATCTTCTTCGTCGTCGTCAGGATGTATTGAAGGTACTTTATAAATTTTGTTGGTCGTGGTTCTTGTAACTCACCTGATTACGACTGGTACACAACTGTTTACAAATCAATTGTTGTGTGTTAAATTGCTGTAAAGTAATGTCATGTTTCTCAAATCTTTTGAAGTTTTTCGTTGTTTCAAGTAAGTATTATTGCATCATATGTCTAGTATTGTGAATAATGTTATAGTCTTAGTTGAGTTACTTATAAATACAAGTAGGAAATGTGAAGTTAGTAAGTGAAAGTGAAGGTAAGAAAGAGATAGTGAAAAATATTGTCAAGTAGATGTAGACAGTGTTTCTAAATTTACCAATTAAGAGTGTGTGTATAGTGGCGAGTTTTAAAGTGTAATAATCACAAGTTTTATTGTAATAACAGACCAGAGAAGAATAATTTGTCTTATCAATTGTGTTCTAAATTAACTTCATGAACTAGCCTGTGTGAACTTAAGACGTAAAAGAGAATTATTTAAAGCTCTGGATACAGCTGTGGTAACCCAAGGGATAATGTAACTGAATTTATCACCGATTATATTGTGAAAACTGAGCATAGAAGGATAATTCTTCTTCTCAATTAGGTTATAAAGTAATCGAACCATCCTGTGTGGACTTTCAATGAAAAAGAGAATTATTTAAAGCTCTAGATCCAGTTGTTGTAATTAACTATATGACAAACATTTGTTCATATATATTTGACTTGTTTTAATATATTATTTTAAAACACGTGGACTGTTTGGTGTTTGTTTATTGTTGAAGTTTATCGTTAATAAGTCACAGAAACGTACTGTAAATAATATGATTCATTTACATACGTAAAACCATCACAATCTGATGAAACGTTGTAAATAAAATAAACAGTTTTACTGTGTACAATAAACAAACAGTTTGTATGAATGTCCAGAAACTATTGCACTGAGAGTGCTATATAATGTTTATTGATCATTAGTGGTTCTGGATATATTGAAAATAAAGGTAATATTTTATTTATAGAATATAATAATAAATTAAAATTATTACGTGGGAGTTTCTTTTTAAATGACATAATCATATACATACTAAAAACACGATTTTACACAAACGTGTAAGTATTTTGCATGTGGATGTCTGAATGAGTATTGTAAAAGTAACTTCTCTTATGCATGTTCATAGTCAATGTTATTTCATTAGAAGTCAAGGAAGAGAACTGAACTAAAAAGTTGATGGCTTTAAAACCATCACAACGAGTAATAAAAACTAATAATAAAGTAGTAATAAAACTCTGTATTGTGTGTAACATTTAAAACAGTATTAAAAAACTCAGTATTGTGTGTAACACTTAAAATACTAGTGAAAAACAGAAAAGAACCAAACGATCAGAAAACTGAGTTTGTAGAAATACAAAATTATCAGTTTTGTGAATGTTAAAATGACGTAGGAAGGTCGAAACGTTATTCTTTGCTTATCAATAAAATGTTAATATCCATACCAGCCGTTCTGAAATACATTTTTATTTCAATTGGGTTTCTCGTCATAATTTATGACACAAGAACATAAAGATGCTTTTAGATTTGGATTTTAGAATTTTTCGAACTTGAATATCCTTTGTATTTAATGATATTGGAAAACAAATGAATATTGATCAACTTGGAGTACCACGACCATCCAGAAAGGAACCTGAAATAAGTCATACTTCACTTTTCATAAGAAAAGTGCAGCAACCTGCAAGGAATAATAATTCATGAAGATAAGTGAGTGTCATATTTTACCTCAGGGAACAGTACAAACCTTAATCAGGAAGGATTTTCTAATGAAAAAGCGGCATCAGGAATTTGTTCACAAATCTTTCCACAATATTTAACCATAACTTACTTCAAGCAATTGAAGACAAACTTTTGTTAATGCTATTTCACACAGATACGTACCATTTAACCCACTACATGCAAGGCCTATGGGTTTCTATACTATGAGACTGAGGAAGTGGGTGCAGATTCTCATACATTAGCTGAATTATCCAAAGTATAGAAGGAGGAGAGACGTGTGTTCGACATGAAAACATTTCGAAAAATCATTTTACATGTAAAATACACTGCAGAACTATTATTAATGTTCACGTTGTAAAATCATTTTACATGTAAAATACACTGTAGAACTATTATTAATGTTCACGTTGTAAGATAGAACAGGACCAGATGTAACGAAACATATAAGTTCTACGAAATATCATACTTACACAAAGTTATATAAATAAAATAAATTATTAGTCACAGGATTGAATAAACAGTAAAGTAAAAGGTGGTAAATTTTTAGTTGTTACTCGGAATAACCATGTTAAGTCTGGATATTTTTGTTACCATTCAACCTGGTGTACAGAAAACATACTGTCTTTTAAAAACGCAGCGATAACACAATGTAACAAAATTTTTCCTTTTTCTTGTTCCTGGGCAGAAAATGTTATTTCCCAATTGTTAAGGCCTAAAGTAAATGGAAAAGACCTATTTTTCTATTCAACCTTTGCTTTTGTGACTTGGGAGGATATAACGATGGGAGGCTATGTTTGGGGACTGATATGTCAAAGTGATTTACATTACGGTCGCAAATCTCGAAAAACTACTCACTTCTAAACATTTTTGTTCATTTTTGTATAACTCTAGTATAAATACATGTACATCTTGATTTATATGTTGTTTTATTCAATCTTATGTAAATGAAAATGTGCAAATTTGCCTGTTTTTACAACAAAAAAAAGTTAATTTCTAAATTTCATTATCCAGGTCAGAAAAGCAAAGTTTGAAGGGAATAATGGCTATTTTTGTACTTTTACAACATAAGCAATTAAGAAATAACACATAGTATGCAGGAACAAAATTTGTGTTACATGGTGAAATTATTTAAAGGAAGCCAACTTTGGACGGTAACTTAAATAAGGTAAACAGACATAATTGAACACTTAAAATAATCAGTTTATTGATTTTCCACATAATAAACATAACCATCATTCACATGAAGATGATGGAAGTCTACTTTTATCAGTGATATACTAAAGGAAAACCAAAAAGAGGATAAGTTTACGGACTCTTTGCACTTATAGTAACACTTAAAACAGCTAATGTGTAACTGTGTTAGCATTGGCAAAGACTAAGAAATATGTAAGTCAATATCATTTAAGAAACTGGTCAAACAATAACAGTGCGAAATTTGAAATGGCCCTAAAGTTTTTGTGAATGTAATATGATACAGGAGAATTGATAAGATGTGCTTAACAGTCTGACAGACAATACAATTAAATATAAAGACGAGAAGAGAAATAACATGAAAATAATTTAAATTTACCGAAATGTTTTAACCTAGATGTTTTGGTATTTACAAACAAATACTAGGGAAGTTTAGTATCACCTTTATTACTGTTTACAAACAATATATTTTAATTAGAATATCAATCTAGTAAAAGTGATGTGAACGTTTTTGTAAAAAAATTAACTTGAAATATAACTCCAACTAAATGCCTTTATATACATCTTAATTTGTAGCACTAGTGGCTTTGGTACATAGGAACAACACCAGTGAGTTGTATAAAGGAAAGGTAGAAGATCAGAAACCTGAAGAAAATGTACTAATTTTGGAAAGAAACAAGAGATTGAAGGAAGAGAGATTCTCCATTCTGAATGGCCTTCTATCGAAATGGAAGGACTGTCTTCTTTATCAGGTACAGTTATGTGAGAATATTCTTCTTTACCAACAAAATAATTCATTCATTACGAACGTTTCCACTTCATTTCCATCGAATCTTTAATTAACTAGTGTTTTGTTAACAGTAAGTTTATTTTAATGTAAAACCAGTTAAACTACCCATTACGTCCCCAAGTGTCACAGCAGAATGTCTATGGACTAACACCACTGGAAACCGGATTTCAATACCCGTGGTGGGCAGAGCACAGATAACCCTTTGTGTAGCTTTGTGCTCAATTCCAAAGAAACAAAACTACCCATTATATTGATAAAAGTAGAGAGCTATATGGTAGACAAAAACAAAATAAATTTGATTAAAAAATACTGAATCTTGTTAGAATCCATAAAATATCTAAGCATTATGTGTATCCTGTTTTTATTACTGTGTGAAAAAGCAGTGAACCATAGATGGTTTAAAATTAATGTTTATCCACACGGCATGATGAATAGTTTGCTTAACGGTAAAAGTGCATCGTTAATTTAGGTTTAATAATGAATTCTAGGTTTGTTAGTGATATAATTAAAGGACTGAACAGAGTAAATCTAAAGATAAAACTATTTCACACAGCAAATCACAACGTTGTACCAACCTTAAGGTAACAATGTTCGACTGATAGATAACTGGATCAATTTACATCAATGATCCGTCTAAGAAAGATAAATATTTATTTGAGACACCAATAATCATAGAGAGAATTAATGTATGTAATAGGCAAAGTCTCCAAGAAAGAGCAATGACATCATCAGCTGGAGCAACAATTATCTGCAGATACTTGGAACATTTAGGGAGCTTCTCCTGCCAATAAGGCACTCTGATAATACATTTATGGATCTCTCCCAAATCAACAAGGCTTTATGATAATGCTATGAGACTGAATCTGGTGACTGAGACTGTATCTGTCTAGAGATACGTGTTAGGAAGGATATAAAGGCTTTCCTTATATAAATACATTTTCTTAGCTACACAGCTGTAAAAACGACAAATATAAGATAGACAATTATTGTAGATATTCAGTTAAAAAGAATGTGAGCGCTTGAGGATTAAATAACTGTTATCTAATAGGCACCATAAGTCGCGGCTGTTTAGGGTCATAGTTCCACAAAGTGTCACCAGAGGATACGTTGGTATTATGATCGCGCAGCCAGTTTGTGTAATGTAGATAAATAAATATCAGCTTTATATCAATAATCAGTCTCAAAATTAATAATTTAATGTCATTAACATCTTTATTTAATAAGTAAAACGATTATTTTTATTAATTATGACGAGAAATAAGTTATTTAAAAATAACTTACAGGATATTGTTATTATAAGAGGATGTCGCTACCAGTTATAATGGTATCACAGTTTATAGAATTACGTTACTATTTACGATGGTACCATAGTTTGTAGGATGACGTTATTAATAACAATGGTACCATAGTTTGTAGGATGATGTTACTAATAGCAATTGTAGCATAGTTTGTAGAATGATGCCATTAATAATAATGGTACCATAGTTTGTAAGATGATGCTACGAATAACAATGCTACTGTGGTTTGTAGGATAATGTTATGAATTACAATGGTACTATAACTTGTAGGATGACGTTACTAATTACAATGGTACCATAGTTTGTAGGATGACGTTACTAATTACAATGGTACCATAGTTTGTAGGATGAGGTTACTAATTACAATGACGCTACAGTTTGTTGGCTGACGTTACTAATTGCAATGGTCCCACAGTTTGTAGGATGACATTACTAACTACAATGGTCTACAGATTGTAGGATAACGTCACTAATAACAATGGTGCTATAGTTTGTAGGATGATGCCACTAATAATAATGGTACCATAGTTTGTAGGATGATACTACGAATGACAATGGTATAGTAGTCTGTAGGATGATCGATTAATCAATAGTACCTTATGTTATTTACTTAGCATGTTCTTACAAACATCTGTCGAGAAAGGATAGATTTTTTCATCATAATTTAACATAGGCCTCTACTATTTAATTTCTTTAGCTTTATGGATGAGATATATTCTTATGGTATTCCTCTACCAACATAATAATGATTTTTAATGTGTACAACAGTAAATGAATTCTTGAGAAAGTATTTCATTTTACTCATGCTCACAGTAACTTTATAGTTTTCACTTACATATTACATGTTTTTGTAAAGACTAACAGTGCTTCTATGGGTGGATGGTGTTATTATTATAAAGTCTTACTAAGATTCTACAGATAGATGATCTTATTAGATGTATAATGTTACCAAAGCTAGTTCTGTTAGGGCAAATAGTATTTCTATAAACTGGTAGTGTAATAAAATGATGAACTCATGTTAGGTTGTCTGTAAGCGTTTCAACATATCAGAATAGATCTAATTATCTATATAAGTAAAACCATTATTTTAAAGAGAGAACCTGTTATAAGACTGTTACATATGTTAGATTTATCCCACATACTACCTTAATACAAAATGATAAAACTTGTAACACGAGTGCTCATGAAAGGTGAACCTTTCTACTTGCCTCTGAACAAGAAAGATTTACCTTTCGAAAGTGCTTGGGTTATAGAGTTTTATTATTTTGTATCAACTCTTCTTGAACCTACGTGCTTTTCTTTGACATCATGAATATACTCAAATAATATATTCATTATTTGAATAAAGTAAATATCATAGTATAATAAATAATTTACTTGACATACTTTTACAATTATCGAATCGAAGATAATTTTATCATACTTAATGTATCGTTTTTATCAGTTTTGAACAAGACTTAATACAGCGAATTGTGTTTTATGAGTAAATTTAATATGCATTTAACATGTTGATACTAGTTTTGATTGTGTATTTAATTTGCATGACACACTTTTGCATTTCCAAACGTTTTATGTGTAAAGCACTTACTGCTAAACTATTTTGTATTTATGCTTTGTATAACATTTCTTCATCCTAAATAGTATTGAATAATTCTTGTTCATCTTTATAAATTGAGTTGTTCTGTTAAGCCTTAAAGGATCTATGTAGTAAAATGTTTATCTATCACTATTTTTATCTTTCTGGAGATATTTAAAAAAATCTTCATCCAGAATTTATTTCTTGATTAATTGGAATCTTATGCATAAAACGTTTTGTTTATGTATAAATCAAAACATCTGCAAACATTGTCTATCTCATACTAGTACTGTTTAAAATGTACAACTCAAATAACATTGATAAACTTTGATTGTTGGGAAAAACAAAGGAAAGAAAACATTTTCATGTAGAAAAAAAAACAACAACAACCAGTATTTCTAAAATTTTTAAGTGTAAAACGAAAATAGCGTTGAAAGTAAAGAACTGGAATTAGACATTTTGAAACAGGCAGACATAAACCATTGAGTAAAATACGTTATTTCCGGGTTGTAATGATACTTACTAGATGAAAGTAACACCACTATATAGTGATTCTAATGTATATATGAAATATTTATTAACGAATAAAAAATTTTATTTAAATTCTATCCTTTGTAAAATCCTCTTTTTACCCACACTATAATGTTTAAACGCATTAGGTGATCAGTAACACAAACGAACATAGTTAATAACAAAAAAAAAGGAGTTGACAATCATAATATTAAAACCACCTTTAATTATAAACCAAGTGAGTATTCTTCAGGTTTTATAAATCCAACATTTTTGCTATTTACTAATACAAGAACAAAGTAAAATCAAAGACTTGACAAGCATATTGAAATCTTGTAGTTCGCTGACTTCATCAAACTTAAGAGCTAAAATCTTTTTATGCTCACTACTTAATAAACTGTTCCCAAAAAACAGCAACAGCCAAAATTACAGACAAGGCTAGTCAGAAAATATAATTTATACTCATCTTAATTTAATAATTAACCAACAACTAAAATCAAATTTCAGATAATTACATGTGAAGTTTAATTTTATTTTGGTACATTACACGCTATAAATTTCTGTTTCTAACAGCTATGTTTGAAAAATTATAAAATTCTTCATTTATAATTCTCATACAAAGTTTACGTATCATCACATTTCAACATGTAAAATCAAAATTAGCTATCACTCATACTGATACATCATTTAACAAAACTTCGAGACAGTAATGTACTATTTACAAATAAAAATATTAGTTTATAAAACACTGACATAGCCCAATGTAACAATTCTGGTGTTATATACTTGTTCTAACACTGTTTAATCATACAGAACAAATTCCTTCAGACAAGACATTGGGTGCATTTTCCAAAGTGATTCCAGCTGAAATGATTACAAAACTCTATAATATTAATTTGACTACCCCTGATCATGCTGGATGTTTGGATATTAGACTAATTCTCTATCACTTAAAACTGATGTGTTTCATCATATCCTAATATGCTATTATCAGTATATGGAAATGGAAAGTACAGGTTTATCAAGTATCTATATACTTGAGCTAGACACAAAACAATGTAACCTTTGACCTTTATCCAGACTTTCAGTGTACTTGATCCAAATCTCTTACATTTGAGACTAAATATTTATTTTAATGGAAAAAAACAAATAATAAAATTAGATGTTTTTTATAAGTGTAAAAGATAATATATCATACATTACCGTAAATTATTTCAAAATATCTCATGGTCATTTCAGTGTTTGTTTACACATAATGTTACAGAAATGAAACAAGAACTCTAACTGAAATAGCAGTATGAGCATCATGTACAAAATTTGTATGAGAGGTATTTCAGTGTTTTACAATTTATGATGTTTGTAGTGTATTAGTGTATCGTGAAGTTTCGTTAGTAAATATTTCTGTATTTGTGACACTTAACTCTGAAATTTTACACACTCATATAGTAAAGATAACATATTGGGCTATGATGAAAAGCTAGAATATGGAATTTTATTTTAAAAGTTTCAGTCACGTCTCTCGCAGCTTCTTGTAGTTTGATATTTGGTAACTATCTTTCTAAAAGTTTTATTTTTGTTCTTGTTTTTTAGCTTTTCAATATTTATAGAATTGGCTTTCTGTAAGTGTGCTTGTAATAACTGTGTTTTTCATAAATAACTTGTAATGCTGAGCTTCCAGTAGATTTAGTATTGTAACTATGTTTTAGGTACCTGTGTTTCTCATAATGTATAGGTATCTTTTGTTTGCTTCTTCAGTATTTTTCACCCTTGTTTCAAAAGCTAATTTTTATGTATTACCACTTCTAACCAGTGTTATTTCCAGTCGCCATTCACTATCATCACAGAGGTTTATCTTTCTTTGATATTATTTTTCTCTCATAATTTCCTTCTTTTGTTCTGTTTTTGTTTCACTCTTATCTCTTAAAATTTTATATAACAAGAAGAATACTGTCGATATAAGTGCTTTATCATTTTTCCCATTAAGGATCAGATACTTTCACAAATTCACATTATATTTCCTTTTACTGAGAATCCATTGCTTTATGTTCCTTTCTATTCAGAACCTAACGTATTAGTGACCTTTCTTATTCAGGACCAAATGCTTTTATTTTGGTGCATCACGCCTCTTGCTAATAAGGATTCGCTGTTTCTATCTAATATATCATGTTTCTTTTATATTCATGATTCATTAATTCCATATAAATGGATCATGTTCCTTTCAACTCAGGATGTATTGATTCCATATAGGTGTATTATATTATATTTCTTTCTATGCCACATCAATTGTTTCTCACAAGGTTTTTATTTCAGTGAAGTCAACTACTAGAGTAAGAAATGTTTCGTATATTTCATTATCCACTTCATGGAATACTTCTGTCGACGTGTCATATATGAAAACAGTAAAACAGGGAACTTGTTTGAATGGTTTCAATTCTCTTCGCACAAGTATGTGTTTCTGAATGTAAATTGAAAAACTTTTTATCGTGAATTTTCGCGTTTCAATGGCAAACGTTTTATTAATTGATAATAAAACTAAACTACATTTTTACAGTATATATCACATCTGTATTAAATTGTAAGAGAAATAATCTGCTTTTCTACAGTGTATATCGTTGTCTGTATTAAATTATGATAAAAATAAACTGCTTTCCTTCAGTAACAACAGAAATTAAAATTTAATTATAATAAGAATGATTAAGGAACATATTGACAACCTTAAAAATTAATTTATTTATTTCTGAATATATTTTAATGCACTCAATTGTTATAAAGGTTTTATTTTATGTTTATACGTCTTAAAATATGTTTTTAATTTACGTTATTTATGTTTACTTGAAAACGGTATACGAATGCTTTCATTATAAATACTTAGTGAAATTACATCCTGAACGGTTTCGTCTGCAGTGATGAAACCGCTGGAAAAAATAAAGGAGACAAAGAAATATTAGATGAATCATATTGTAGTGTTATATGTATACACAGTGTTCATGTTATTATTACAGGTTTGTTTTATTTAAACAATAAAATTGTTTGTTGTTGCATTGCACGAACTGCCTGGAAAAAAAAATTGATTCGGGGCGACTAGTTTAACTTTGTAGTTGTAGGTGTTTTTGTTATGGAAGCCTAGTTTAACCTCGTTGTTATAACACACCCACAGTCCAAATGTGCAAACCTCGTTTCATGTTGGAATAAATCATGAACTCTTGATTTCAAAGCTCAAGTACCTAAATTGAGGTCCAAGCTGAACCATTCACGAGAGTGTAATCAGTGAGATAATACTGATGTGTCTGAAAACTGTTTTACTAAATCACGGAAATTATTACTATGAGTTTTCCAAGCTTTTTATCAAAGATATAATTGAGTTTAAGTGACAAATATTTTAAAACATAAGAAATTAACTCATTTTTTTATTTGTAGGTATATAATTATTTGATTTTGTATTCTGTTTCAGTCTTGTGAAAATTTGTATTTTCTTTCAGGAATCTTGCACTGAACAAGGTGGATACGAAAAATGTGACCCTGACTTGGTAGTAGTAGCAATGGCTGCCTGTTTTCGGAATATGTAAGCGTCTCTGGATCAATAATCAACTTTAAAGGACAGATAGTAGTTACGGAAACGTTTATTTGTTAGAGAGAAATTTTAAATAGAGTGACAGAAACTTTGTTGTAAATGAATTAACAAGGAAATGACATTTTAATTACTGGTAATTCAGTTCTCATTAGACAGGAAGTAGAAGTTAAAATAACTTAAAATTACTGTTTAAATATAAAGTTGAAATTCTTTCATGTTTGTTGATATAATAATACTCAGAAAAGCTAATAAATATCATATTTAAAAGTTAAAAGTTGGCTTTAAACATATTTGTCAATGAATCTGTATCTTAAGTGTATTTGTGTAGTTCTTTGTCCGTTAATAAGAAGAGAAAGAATAATAAACTGACGTGTTGTGTGTGTTCTGAGTGATGAAGGAATGGAGCTAGAGGTAAAGTGAACAAAACTAAGCAGGTGGACTCGAAACAACCGAAACTAAATTAAACTTCCGATCGGAACAATGATCAACTTATTACTGGATCTTCAAATATGGTTATAATTCAGAATTATTGACAATTAGACAAACTTTGATGTTTTCTTCTAAAATAGGAAATGTAACTTTCTAGACAGTGTAACTCTTGAATATAATTTGATATAAATCACTTAGTTGTTATTTGTATATCTACAAATAAATATTTACATTTTTACTTGTTTAGTTAACTGAATAAGAATATTCTAAATATTCAGGCCTGACTAAACAGTTTTTACGATGTTTATTGTAACAATGTTTTATTACCGTTTTCTGTGTTTACAAACGAAACAAATTGCAGGAAACACTATATGTGCAAAAACGGCTCGTTTGGGTTGAGAAAATATTTTACATAGAAGAACGAACAACGATTCTACCTTCTTCGGTATCCCAAGTGTATTTGTGTAATTCTTTTTCCGTTAATAAGGAGAGAAAGAATAATAAACTGACGTGTTGTGTTTGTTCTGAGTGATGAAGGAATGGAACTTGTTCGCTCTTCTAATTAAAATATTTTCTCAACCCAAACGAGCCGTTTTTGCACATATATTTCTCTACAAGTGGGTTTTCTCGACATCACTGATGCATGAAACACTATTTTTCCGGTAGATGTCACTGTATGTATCTTGAAATTTAGTTATCACATTTTCATATTTTTTTTTCTCACAGGAAGACTGTGATTCATATTTGACATGCTCTGGAGGTAAGATATTTTAGTAAAGATTGTATTCTGAAATATATCAAATGTCATACAAGTAAACATTTTTGAAAGATATTAGGAAGGGATATTTGAAACTTGGATTAACGACCCAGGATTCACAAGTGTAAGATTACTTTAACTTCGTAGTGTTAGGATATTATATTACTACATCGGTGATATATTACGTTATTATCGCATTGTAACTAATTTAAGGCGAGCCTTCTGAGTAAGGCATACCAAACAGTATAATCCAAACCCTATAATCAAAACTAATTGTATGTGTTGATTAATATACTCAAAGTTACCATGCTTATTTAGAACTCGTTTGATTAGCAGTCACACGAAGATGAACTAACAGGAGGTAGTAGTGATTTGACCAACAGTTTTACATTGCTAAGTGACCATTTTAATTCGCTGGTTTAGTTACATATTTGTTACCAGTTCACATGTACTCAGTCAGCTCTGTGATAATGTGTATTTTACTATTTTCCAGATTGCATTAATAGTTTTATTTAGAACCAGATCTTTGGTAATGTCTAAGTGAAGCCGTTGGCTATGTAGTAAAGATCACATTATAAAATACTGAACGTTACCTTTGACTTTGTACACTATTACCAACACTTGTAACTTTGCATACGTCATTCCGAGTTTTACCTCCAGAAGAATCACGTATGATCTCCAGAAGGAATTCAAAATGCTACTGTACCTTTTCAAAATTATCGAACATTCAACTTCTTATGGAAAGAGTTGTAAAAACAAAACTACCTGTGAACAAGAAATAAAAGCAACTTTATTAATTTCCAGAGCAAACAAGAAGGTTCGTTTGTTTAAAGTGAAGCGCAAAGCTACACAATGGGCTATCTGTGCTCTTTCCTACCCTGAATATCGAAACCCGATTTTTAGCAGTGTGAGTCCGCAGACATGCTACTGTGCTACTGGGGTCCAAACAAGAAGGTGACAATCCAGTTCATATTCCGTGATAGAAATACAAAATATTATTTTAATTTCAAGACAGCATTTTACGAAATTCGTTAACGTACTTATATAATAATGACGTCATATTTCCCCACATTCTCACTAGGGAGCGTATTGTTAGAGAAACATTCCAAGGTAGCCAATGATACAAAGTCGAAGGATACGACATCTAAAAAAGGAGAGCTTAGATTATTGTTTTACAAGGAAATGAAGGAAAACCATTTGCGACATAAATGGGGCACCAACATCTTCCAGGATAACATCACGAGATAATACGAAACCATACATGTTTTAAAGGTTACGTGAAAGGACTTTCCAACCTAATAAAGATATATTTATATTTCCTGGTAATAGTTCATTACATATGGGACAATAATTTAAAGTTGACACAAACCAAACTTTCATAAGCTTTCAGACCTACTCCAATTTCAAAGACAGTTTTAATGAGAAGAATAGCCAATAAAACGAATTGTAACAATATTACGAGGCCGTCATGCATGCTAAGTTTCCCAAAATTATTTCAATGAATTTTTGTGTCTTTGGCATGTTTAAACATTGTCGTTAAACTCAGCTTTCTATCAATTATTTAATAAATTGTAAGTCTGAGAATGAACTTGTCCTCTTTTGCTGAAATTTATTAGAATGGAAATTATGGTATTGAAAACGATACGTGGCCATAATCATTATGTTGGGAATACTCAGTGACTGAATAATCAGTTTCTAGAGCAGCAATGGAGGTAAATCATCGTTTTTTCAAATCCAATTAACCATCAATACTGAAACATACAATGTCAATGAAATCTTGTTTACTGGTTTTTGCATCATGTATCGTTACTTTTAGTAATGGCCTGGCATGGCCAGGTGGCGTGCGACTAGTAATCTGAGAGTCGCGGGTTCACATTCCCGTCACGCCAATCATGCTCGCCCTTTCAGCCGTGGGGGCATTATAATGTTATGGTCAATCCCACAATTCGTTGGTAAAAGAGTAGCCTAAGAGTTGGCGGTGGGTGGTGATGACTAGCTGCCTTCCCTCTAGTCTTACACTGCAAAGTTAGGGATGGCTAGCGCAGATAGCCCTCGAGTAGCTTTGCGCGAAATTCAAAAAACAAAACAAACTTTTTGTACATTTCACCAGATTCGCACATGTAGTTCATATTTATCACATTTATATATGAAAGGAAGTAATAGTTTATAATGTTTTTCTCGTGTTGAAAGAAAGAATAATGGTTGTCAGAGTTGAAAATAGCGAGAGGTGTTTGTATCATGAATACATTAAATATAACAACTCCGTTATTATTTCACCTTTACTTGGGCACGTAGTTTTACTGTAAACTAGCTACTTGTTAAAACTATTTTGTAATAAAGCACTCAGTACATGTTTTGTAACCATCTATAAAGATGTTTACTACCATGGTAAAATTTTTGTAAGAATAATTAGCTTTCGACCATTTATACACAGCCAGTGATGTTTGATACAGGAAAACTCTCACTGACACAAGTGATTATTAAATATATTTTGATATCATAACTTATGAATATGTAACTTTAAATGAAGTTCCTGACCATATTAATAATATTATTTCATAATCTTTGTAGAATCTTGTTTTGACGTGTTCAGCAGACAATGTACTGTATAAAGGACATAGTAACATATTCCATAATCTCGCAAAAATAAATATATTTTCAACACAAAATAACTTAATATCATAATTGTTTTTACTTACAGAAGTAGAAAAGACTTGTTTATTTGATAAAGAACAGTTGAGAGTGTGTGAATACATTCATGGATGTTCTCAGTGTAATTCTTCATCAAACAGAGAATGTTCTCCAAGATTTGCCATTACGTTGAAATGGGCCATGCTGGAAGAAAAGTATGTTTGGAACTGTATTTTATTCTATAGCCTTATTACTGCTGTATAATTAGTTAGTATTTTCGTGTATTAAGTATACATAACAGTAATATGCTGAGAATAGTATATTGGCGTCAAATTTTGGCCATACCATTGAAGCTTCTCTGGTTTTCTTGTTTTTTCTTTCAAGTTTAGTGCAAGGCTACACAAAGGGCTATCTGGGCTTTTCTCACCTCGAGTATCGAAACGGCGTTTTAGCACTATAAGTCTGCAGACTCTACTTCAAAAAGTTTTTTTTTACTTCTTTCGTTCAATATTTATTTTCTTCTGTTTGCAAAATGCTTGGAAAGGGGTTTGTATTTTATGTTTATGGCAAAACTCCTAGAACTATATACCGTCGCCTGAATTTAAAATCTTGAATATCAAAGATAAGGGTTTGATTGTAACTTTTATAAAACACTCGCAACTTAAAATACAGGGTATATTTGTAGTATTGTTCAGAGTTGAACTCGACATGCCAGAGCTCTACCACAGGGCCAACTTGCTCCTATCTGAAAAGGGTCAGAATGACGAATTTACTTTTTGATTCATTACTTCCCTATTTCTATATTTCTAATTTTGCTGATTAAATTAGCTATTGTTTATTTTATTCCGTATGTACAGTAATGAGTACGGAAGTAAAAATATAAAATTCTGAACCATGATGTATTGTTGAGCACAAAGCTACACAACAGATTATCTGTGCTGTACAAATCAGGAGTATTGAAACCCAGGCTCAAGCAGTATGAGCCTCCAGACTCATCACTGAACTAAATCTGGGCCTAAGACTGTACTTCAGTTTAAAACATGTCAGTGATAGATGTTAGGTTAAATCTTATAGGCAGCTTCATGTATTAATTTTACAACACTATACGCAAAGTAAATTTTCAATAAATGCAGGTAACAGCAGACATTACAAATAGTATAATAGTTTTATACAATAAATAATTAAACTATATTGTCTCAAGCTTAATGTTTCTCAGATTTATAGAACTGATAAAATTTTTGAATATTGTTTCTCATGGTGTATTAAAATAGAATTATTTTATCCTTTATAGGAAAAAAAATATTGTTGGCGAAATATGACAAAGGAACAAGTGAATGTCGTGGTGAGTCGAGATTACATTCTCCAAATAACATTTTCAAATATATTGAACACAGTTAACTTTCCAGGTGGGTGTCATTTTGCACCTAAAAGTGTAATTCTAAGAGGCACTTTTTAGAATATTGTGGCAGATAGTCCGCTATAAAAACAGGACTGCAATTAATCAGATTATTCAAATATTTGTGTCTTTATGTGTGGTATTTCGCCTTACCGAAGTATAGTATATGACATTTGGCTAAATCTTAACGCTCGAATGCTGTGCATTAGGTTTAAAACGTTTAGTACATTTGAAAGGTGACATTAGGAATATCTGTACTTTAATTATATCAGTTTCAATACTCAAGAAGGCAACTTTAATTTCAATAGAACCGAAATTCTTCTTATACTTAGGCCTAGTTTACCTAACTAGAAACCCGAGGTTCAAGACATAGCACTACCAAACATGTTCCATAGATGCAGTTGTGAGTACTGTGGTGTCGTTGATTAACAAAGTACCAAGTACTTGTATGACATTTCACTGTCGTCTCTGTAATAAACACAAACTGCTAAAAACGTGGCACTTGATTTTATTATTTCTGGTAATGACATCGAATAGATGTCTGTACAGGTGTATAGCCCAGAACGCTAAGAGAGTCACACTGTGTCACCATTTAGTCTACACTTCAACACGAGGGATGGTAGATTACGTTTGAACTATAGTGGGTTATTTTGTGGTATATTAACATTTGTGTGTATCATATGTCGTTCAGCAAACTGCTATCAAGAAATTGTGTTATGTTTGATGACTATAGCAGATATAATGTCGTTGAAATGTTTTTTTTTTACATTAGTATTTACAGCGTGTACCTCTTTTCTAAGCTATCGAAGCATTCTTAGATTCATTTACTGATCAAAAGACGTTAACATTAAGCCTACTGTATTTTTTAACATAAAGACATTAATGCCAGACCTATTGTATTTTAAACATAAGACATTAATACTAGGCCTACTGCATTTTTAACATAAGACATTAATACTAGGCCTATTGTAGTTTAAACATAAGACATTAATACTAGGCCTACTGTATTTTTTTAACATAAGACATTAATACTAGGCCTAGTTGTATTTTTTAAGCATAA